>NC_074724.1:34754004-34824004 GCF_947242115.1 Biomphalaria glabrata
GTAGACCTAGAATTGTGTGCCCATCGTATAATATACAATTTATGGGCTGGTTGTTATAGAAATGCCTGGGCCGATCTTGACACCCAGTCCGCCCCTGGACGTGAAGCAACAATTAGCGCACCTTCTTATGTCGAACTGATTAGTTGGGCTGTTAAATACGCTGCTTCTCACCTGCTGACCACACTAGCAGAGATCCCTTCTCCAACCCAAGGGCGTCTAACCTATCTCTAGTTCTGTTTCTCCGCCTACTTAGACGAAATCAACAGCCAGCCATCTTGTTTCTACCAGTGTTCAAGACATCTCTTGAAGAGTACACTGGTGCGCATCAGCGTAGGAGCAGAGCTATAACAATAGTATTCACCTGTATGCCTGCATTAGGGTAGCGCGGTGGTTAAAGCGGTACGCTGATGAGGCCTAGTGACAAATGATTTAAAATTGATTTGCTTCCCCCCTCCCCTACCGAATTTTTTAAAAATGTTCTTTTGCAATATCTTCGGCACTACTATTTTGGTTACCGCAAGACATTAAACATAGACCAGGCTCATTTCAACGCAACTATATTATCAGAAACACATTTCTAGAGTTTTAAATGTAAATGAATGGAAACCTTTCCTAAGACTATAAGCGGTAAATCAAAACAAAACAAAATTAAAATACTTGTTATCACCCAAAAGTTGTAATTAGTCTTACATTCGTACTGCTAAAAAAAAAAATAAAAAAAAGTAATGGGTTTTAGGGTGAAGAATTATCTAGTTTGATTTTCATATACTTGTACAATACTCAGGTAGTATTCCAAATGATACTTGTATCATTTTTCTGTCTCTAGTGGGTTCAATGGCTAGGATGGTTAGGTAGTATGTCTTTGATATTAAATAATATTTCTATTACTATTATTATATTCTTAGGTTAATCACTTTTCGATTGTTTATGATTTAATACTTGTGAATTATGAGAACTTAAAAAAAAAAAGCCCACAAAAGAGGCAAGATGGCCCATAAAAGAGGCACATAAAGCCCAAAAAAAGAGGCGAAGAAAAGAAGCCTAAGGCCCAAGGATTCCTATGGTGATAAAGCTAAAATTGAATAGCGCAAATTCTGAGGTTTCCTTTAAAAAAAAAATACTACTGAATTTCTTATACATTTTGTTTGTTTTTCTGTGTTTGTCTTTGTTTGTCTTTGTTTGTCTTTGTTTCTCTGGTGTTCAATTTCTCCCTTCAGTCTGCTGTTAAGACAAATGGGGTTTTGTTTTCTCCCAGAGATGTCCTCATTTCATTAAAATAATATTATCACTACAGTGTTGAGATAACGAGACGAGGGCAGTGGAGGTATGTGTGTGTTGGTTTTGGGGGGGGGGGGCGGGAAATACGTCTGCGTCACAAATACCCGGGAACTCTGGGGGCCGTGTGCAGCTAAGTGTAGAAAGGGTTACAAGGAAAAAAAAATAAGGCAGAGGGAGATTGAGTAAGTCAACGTAGGAGGGAAACGAAATTGAGGAAGGCAGTTAGGAAGAGAAGGGGGCAGGGGAGGCTGTCGGAAACGATTTGACCAGATCCGACGTCAGACTTATTGAATATCACAAATCGTATTTGGGCATAGATCGTTTTAAGCACTTTAGCTGTATCGGCTAGAGAGAGAGAGAGAGGGAGAGAGAGAGAGTGAGAGAGAGAGGGAGAGAGAGGAAGAGAGAGAGAGGGAGAGGGAGAGAGAGAGAGAGGGAGAGAGAGAGGGAGAGAGAGAGAGGGAGAGAGAGAGGGAGGGAGAGAGAGGGAGAGAGAGAGGGAGGGAGAGAGAGAGGGAGAGAGAGAGAGGTAGGAAGAGAGAGAGAGGGAAAAAGAGAAAAGAGGGAGATATGAGAAGAGAGGGAAAGAGGAGGAGGGAGAGAGAAGGATGAAGAGATAGAAAGGGAGGAAAGGAGAGATAGCAGAGTTAGGGAAGAGGGAAATATTTGGAGAGGAAGAAAGATAAAGGGAGAGATGGAGAGAGAGAGAGAGACAGAGCATATAGAGGGAAAGAGAGGGGGAAAAAAAAGAAAAGGCTAGAGAGAGAAGAGATATTTAAAGAATATGGGAGAGATAGAGAAATGGAGATTGAGAATGAAAGTAGACTCACTTGTTGGAGAGGGCGCCTGTGAGTATAGAGACAATGCATTTCTATTTTTAATACAAAAAAACTTTTTAAAAAAAGGGAGTAACACAAATTGCAAGTCCAAGGTAATAGCCAGTGTGGACCGAGTAGAAAGGGCAGTTAATGGTCACTTGGACCTCGTTGAGAGTGATTCAGGTGGAAGCCCAGCCTGAATAAAGAAAAGGGAGGGAGAGGGGGGGCACCTACTCATCAAATGACTGGGGGTAAGGAAGCGAGAGTAAATTGAGGACACAGGGGAAGAACTGTTAGTGCTCCCGATAACTCGCACATTGCGTAATCGGTTCACTCAAATGGTTATAAAAGTAACCCTTGAAAGAGCGTTGACGTAGGCGCTTTGATTCTTTCTGGATTTTTTTGTAATACCATTATTTTTTTCCCCAAACTAGAATATTTTGTTCAAGATAGGAGGATATTCAGGTCTTTCATATCAAAGGTCAACAGTTAACGAGTGCGTATTATGGATAACTTAATGACAGCCCTCTTCCATTGTGTGTGTGTGTTTTAATTAATCCATATTAAAACACACAAGTAGCTCTTTAGTATTATAAAAAAAAAACAGGATTGTTACACAGGAACTCATAGGTGGCCCCTGAGGGTCTGTCGAGTACACACGTCACGTCACTGTCACAAGGCATTAACAACAGAAGTCATGATTCGACTAATTCTTTTTTTTTTTCATAGGATTCGACTAAATGCAAACGACTATCATCAACTTGTTATTATACTATAGATCTAAGATCGCCTACACTCCAAAATTTGAGCTCATCATATTTTGTTTGTTTTAATTTTATAAATGGTTTACCTAATTGTGCATACTTTACATATTTTCAGTAAAAAAAGAGACATAAAGTAGATACTGTACATGTTTTAAGCGCAATAAAACGAAAGTGTTATCAGATTTTCAAAAACATTTTTTTAGGCAGGCGGACTGGGGATGTAAGAAGAAAATTTACACGTCAATCCTAGCAGACGACCATTTAAAAAAGTTGGAATGATTCGGGGCAAAAGATTTTCAATTAAGCATCAATGTCAATTTTGGTCAATGGAATTCGAATTCAGACAAGAAAAAAAAATTGGAATCCATTTTCATGTTGTTATAGATATAAGTGCGAAAAAAAAACAGATAAATTGAAGGGACATAACTTCATGCACTTTCTTGGAGAATCAAGATTGGATGTGTGTATGTGTTGTTGCTTTTGTTTCTGTCTAGAGTTTTAAATGAAAAAAAAACAAAAACAAATTAAAAATATAAAAGAGAAAGACATATATGAAAGAGAAAGAGATATATGAAAGAGGGAGAAAGAGATATATGTAAGAGAAAGAAATGTATAAAAGAGAGAGGAAGAGAAATGTAAAAGAGAAAGAACGAGATATATGAAAGAGCGAAAAATAGATTTATGAAAGAGAGAAAAAAGAGATATATGAAAGAGAAAGAGATATGTAAAAGAGAAAGAGAGAGAGAGGTATAAAATAGAGAATAAAAGACACAGCGAAAGTAAACAGCGACGGCGATGTTGTTTTTTTTTTTGGGGGGGGGGGATAATGTGACCACTGGTCAAGCTTTTCGGAATAGCACTTGTCCAATAGTTAGAAACCAAACGACACTATTGGACGCCGTGGGACACCATAAGACACCATAGGACACCACTGCCATAAGACGTCGTTATGTTCACACCAACATAAACAGGTCTTAGAATGTTATCGGTTGAGAAAGTTACAGTTTGAGAATGTTACAATTTAAGAATGTTACATCCCTTTGCTTCAGAGCCTTTATCTTACTTACGAAATTCCTGTATCAAACTAGCCTCTCTATCATAACAATGTTATCGAAATGACAAAACACCAAAGAACGCTATCAAGACCTCTATAACTTCTTTAATAACTATCTCCCTTAGACTCCCTAGTTTTCAATCTCGCCGCTGTCTCGATGCCTGTTGGGATCCCTGCCACCATTAGATCTTTTAATCAAAACCTCTTCCAATAAAAAAAGAAAACACAACAAAGTCAAACTTCAGAGAGAACCTGATAGTGACGTCACTAAGAACCAAATATCGATTCCCTGGCGTCTGCTAAATGATAGCAAGCGATTGAATTTTTTAAAAGAATTTTTTTTTAATAAAAAAAAATATTAATTAGATGTTCATGGTCGTCGTAAGCTAGATGAGGAAAGGGGACTCTTTTTATTAGCGGAGATTGGCTAGAGCAGTAAGACCCTTAGAAGATGTTCTATTTATTCAGGCATACAGTGTTAATTACAGAAGCATATTAGTTTACGAGTTATGACCTAATTACATTTTTTATTCTGCAGCTTTAAAAAAACAACTCTTCCTTATCTTATCTTATATCTTATCTTAGATTAATAATTAAAGACGTTTCATTATGTGTTAATCTAAGCGTGTATATTAATTATTACACAATGAAAGGTCTGTACGACGTGGCAACGAGCTTTTGGTTTCCACTGCCCACAGGTTGCGACCTCGCAGGTCAGTGTTCAGGCACTTTGACAATTTGTCTCGGCTCGTCTCTATAGTCTCAGGTTTGAACCCCTGCCCGCCGCCTTTCAGGGTTTCCACCTGAGATGCTTTCCGGTTCATACTTGAACGCGCTACCCTAAAACAATGTCAGCTGATCTCTACACCATTCACCAGAAGACGTGTCCAATAGGTTTCCACAATGGAGTACTCTGAAAGCGTTGTCGGAACATATTTTAAACTTAACATGAAAGATTAGATCAGTCTGCCCCTCGGATACTGCGGATGGCGTGTGACCGAGAGGCAATAAGTGCTTAACTTCACAAAAACCCAAAGGCTCAAGTAAAAGATGCAAGCAAATTGCTTTCTATAGAGTTCTTTCCTTCATCTCGTTTCACGCACAATGGTCTCCAGGCATAAAAGACCAAAGCTGGGGCAACGATATTATATAGTTTCAGATCTTTGACCTTAAGTAAGACTAGAGTTAGGTGTTAAGTCCATCTGTAATCCAGTGGATACCACACCGCTGAACTCCCCCCACCCCCACCCCCTGCTTTACCCCCTCCCCATCCGTCGCGTCCGAAACTTCCCAAGTCTCCATAACCAGTTTGGTCACGATGTTGGGTCAGCCTGAATCAATACTGGACCAAACTATTTCTGGACCAATTTCTCCTCGCTACCCCGTGCCTGTGTGTGTCTAAGTATATGTGTGTCTCTGTGTGTGTGTGTGTTTCTATGTATATGTGTGTCTGTGTGCTTGTATATTCTTTTCTTTTTTTCCCCCCACTTCCGACTTATCATTCACAGAACGAGGTAAACGGTTCCCAGATCTCCCAAAAGCTTAGCACCAGACAAGATTCTTGATCTGAAAGGAATACAATAAAGGGGATTTAAAGCAGCGGGTCTCAAACCGTTGTGTAAGCTCTGTCTTTATAGAGATGGATGGAATTTACTGGTGTTAATGTGCGTAGATCGGAGCACTGACCCATTCGTGCTTATTTTGCCCGGTTCCGGCCCAATTGTGATGCCCGTTGCCGACACTGTGGAGAGTCAGTGGAAACAGTGGCGCATTTCTTGCAAGAGTGTCCGCAGCTCCGAGCGCTGCAGGGTAACGTATCAGCAGAGTCACTTGATATGTATGGGAACAGCAGAGTTTCTCGCAAAGGCTCTACGGGAGGCCCTTCCAGCCTTGATACCCATTGGAGTTCATCTCTCTCTCAGGAATTGATATGCGGGGGACTCAAGCTCCCACGGCCTCAACGAGGCGCCTCCGTGGCGACGACTCGTAGTGGAACTATACAGGCCAATGCGGGTAGCGAACAAATACCTTGTGGGGTTAACTTTTATTTTTTGTTATCTCATTCAGGGTAGGTATTTTAGGGATGCATGCCTCCATGAATGGTATGTTATGATCGCAGCTAATCCCACATCTTGTAGGCGTATATAACACATAAATTCGAGTAAACGCGTGCAATCCTTGTTTATGAATAAAATGAAATCAATTCTTATTAAATATTGTTACGATTCTATCTCTCCTAATCAGGCCTTCTGAAACCACTGCTCATTACACAACACATATAACTCAAGAACCTGAAAACAAGAATTCCAAATAATCTTGTCCTTTAATAATAAAACAGCCAATATGACACAACTGGCAGCACAATAAGCTACTACAAATGTTACACATTAAAACACCGTACTAAACTCTACTGTCTCTTCCTGGACTCGTGCGTTTCACTCGAGGACTCCACCAGGACCGACTTCACGGCCGACTAACAGTCCCGGTCTCCTCGCTGTCCTATCTTGAACTGCACTGCCTTAAATCACTTTGTCTCTCGTCCACAAAGGCTTCTGATCACATGACCATAACACGGGTCATCTTTACGTGCAAAGTTCAGACCCGTACTGTCCCTTGCCCATCAACGTATCACGCTTAAGGTTAACCTGTGTCAGCTGATCGTACAGTTAACCCTATCGCGCCGCCAATAGGGTCACAACAATATCTTCACGCCTTCTCTCTATATTCAATACATTGTCTTCGAATCAGAGACTACGGATGAGGGCCGTGTTTCACGTGACCCACATATTTTTATCCTTCTACATCTGACGAAGCCGTTGCCCGTTTGGATCTAATTAAGTTTTCATTTCCTCTTCTGTTCCTGTCTTCGGCACCAGTCTGGGCCTCAACCGTGTGTTCCTATCCAACTGTCTCTTTCAGAGGCCACCCACTGCCAGCTGCGTAACTCTATGCAAGTGAAGGCAAAATGGAGATTAAGTTTATCTTTTATAGGGTTTCCGGGGTTCACCTTTTTTTCTTTACGCCGTCTGGCTAAAGTCTTACTATATCAGAACAGTGGTATATAAAATACAAAATAAATTACGACATTAAATGATGCTAAATTATTTATCAACGAATTCAAATTTACTAGTACCTTTTTTTGTAAACTGCACAAGTTATCTATCCTCCTAAAAATAGGACATGTTTGCGTCAGACAAAATACATATATTTCTTCCATAAAACCCGACAACTTGGCTTGTTAACTCTTTCCCTCCTAACTGACGATACCAGCGCTAATTCCACCAGAATGTGGTAAATTATTACGGAGAGAAAGAGTTAAAAAAATGAAAAATCCTTTTGATCAGCTGTTATATAATCTGACCTTTAAAAATAAACACACATAGCAAGATTGTGAACTTTGACCTCAATCCGACAGACTCCGTTGACATAGTAAAACTGGGTTCATTGTATGCGACTAAGTAATTAGATGTAGTTTAAAGCCAAGATGGCTTTGAAATTTCATTAAAAGTTCACGTAATTACATTACACGGAACGAAAGGGGAGGTAACTGTAACGAGGAAAAAAAAGTTTCTATTCTCGTAATTTCTAGTTAATTAAAAGTGAAATAATTAACAAAAGAAGGATAAAGCAAAAGAAGAATTATTAAACAAAAAAATGATGTTTAATTTAATAAGAGAAAACCCGCTAGATACTAGAATTGTGAAAAGCACGTCCTGAGTTCCAACCCCGACTGTCAGCAGACGATTTGAGTTATCTCCATTTCTAAAAAAACTAAACTCTTCACTTTGTATGTTCATCTAGTTCACACTCGTGGAGTTTTCTTTGACCTATCACTTTCAACCCATACATACATAAGCTCTGCAAGGATCTTTATCTGCTTTTACGCAGATTAGGCTAGATACGACCATATTTAACAACGGAGTCAACAAAATAGCTATATACTCTCCCGCCTTGACTACTGCAACGCCGTGCTAGCAGGTATACCCGAAGACAAAATCGCCAAACTGCAACGAATTCAGAACTACGCTGTATGAATAGTCATACGAAAAACAAGACGAGATTCTGCTACTACGCTCCTGCGCACGCTCCATTGGCTTCCAGTGAAAGCGAGAATCGACTACAAGGTCGCCACACTTTGTTATCAGTGTATCTATAACAAAGAAATGCCCTTATACCTTAGCGAACTGATTACTCCATATGTCCCACAGAGAGCCCTGCGTTCAATGGACTCAACGCTTTTAGTGGTGCCACGTTTCTCCCTCAATTGGGGGAAGAGTTGAACAGCGTCATGGGCCAAAGATGACCCGCGGACCGTAGATTGAGCACCGCTGATCGAAATTCTATGATATAATTACTCACTTTAATCTTGATCTGTTCTCTACCAACACTGGCGTCAAGGAAAACCGGAGGCCTGCCATTATTGAGGTCGGTAAGCGGTACGGTTGGGGGGGGGGGGAGGCGGATGGGGGAAATGGTCAGTTGAGTTGGGATGGACATATAGATCCAGGCAGATGAGTTGTGCAATTCCACTTAAGTCAAAGGTTGGTATCAGTTTCAAACTCTGGGGTCAAGTCGTGAAGCTATCGCCTGATCCCACCAATCATACTGATATAATAAAAATATGAAATGATAAATGGATGAAGATTTATGGAAATTTAAATTGGTCAAAGTCAGACTGGTCATCAAGAGATCCTGATTCTGATGTACCGATGAGCATGGGCAATACACAGATACTATAAATAAGGAAATTTAAATTGGTCAAAGTCAGACTGGTCATCAAGAGATCCTGATTCTGATCTACTGATGAGCATGGGCGATACACAGATACTATAAATAAGGAAATTTAACAGCGTCAATCTTATTACCATTAAATTGTAAGTTCAGCGAACTAATTTAAAAGTAAAATCAAGTTTAAGTTTGCTATCAACTAATGCAAGCTATGGCACTAGACAAATGTAGTCATGTGATATTTGAATTATGGACATACTTTAAACCTTTGGGGGATTTTCGCACCAAAAGTTAATCACAGTAATTGGACTTCACTTAAGATTTTTAACATCTCAATTTATATTCATGAAGCAATAAAAAATAAAAGAAGTTATGGGATATGAAGAAATGTGGTGACGATTTTGAAATTAAAAAAAATAAATGGAGAAATTTTTGAAATAAAAAGACAAAATTTTAAAATCCATGACGCCATATTGAAAGATCATTGTGGAAAACTGAACAAAACAAATACAACACAAAGAGCCTGGAAATTTGATGCTACACTGCTGAAAAGTGCAGACCAATATTTGCATAGTCAGTTTAGAAATTATGAAAATTGTTCTCCTATCAATACTTCGGTATTGAAGATTGTCACCATAAACTAAGCAATGTCAAGGACGCTACACTGAAGGTCACAGTTGCCAACTAAAAAGAATTGAACTTTAATTTAACAATGTCTCAATGCGCGGCATTTGATCTTTGTATCCAAATCTTCTTTTTTACCGCCAATTTATTATTATTTTTTTTTTTTAAGTTTGAAGGCGTAGAGAGAAAGTCTAATGCTTCCTCCTTAAAGGATGGCTCCCTGGTCGTTGCGCGCTGCACTGTCGATGCTTCTCGGGTTCAAACCCTGCCCGCTACCATCCGCCGTCGTCCTGAGGGAGGTTTGGAGTAGCAAGTAGATTATCTTAAACATCCGAAACATTTAAAACACTCGAAACATCTAAAACATCCGAAACATACAAAACATCCGAAACATTTAAAACACTCGAAACATCTAAAACATCCGAAACATACAAAACATCCGAAACATACAAAACATCCGAAACATACAAAACATCCGAAACATACAAAACATCCGAAACATACAAAACATCCGAAACATACAAAACATCCGAAACATCTAAAACATCCGAAACAAACAAAACATCCGAAACATTTAAAACACTCGAAACATCTAAAACATCCGAAACATACAAAACATCCGAAACATTTAAAACACTCGAAACATCTAAAACATCCGAAACATACAAAACATCCGAAACATACAAAACATCCGAAACATACAAAACATCCGAAACATACAAAACATCCGAAACATACAAAACATCCGAAACATACAAAACATCCGAAACATCTAAAACATCCGAAACAAACAAAACATCCGAAACATTTAAAACACTCGAAACATCTAAAACATCCGAAACATACAAAACATCCGAAACATTTAAAACACTCGAAACATCTAAAACATCCGAAACATACAAAACATCCGAAACATTTAAAACACTCGAAACATCTAAAACATCCGAAACATACAAAACATCCGAAACATATAAAACATCTGAAACATGTTAATTATACGAAACATATAAAACATCTGAAACATGTTAATTATACGAAACATATAAACAATCCAAAGCGTAAAACATCCAAAGCATGTCAAACATTTTTTACATATTGCAATTGGTTTGTACAAACGACAGTGGTTAGAAAACTTTATTATGCAGTGCTAAAAAGTCCACACAAATTATCATGTACCTGGAGGTCCTGATTTCGAATCTCGGTGAAGACTGGAATTTTAAATTTCCGCGATTTTTAGAGCCCTCCTTTGCACACCCAACTCGAATGGGTACCTGACTTTAGTTGGTGAAAGTAAAGCCGGTTGGCCGCTGGGCAGGCCACATCACATCCTGCTCGTTAACCGTTGGCCAAAGAAACAGATGACCTTAACATCATCTGAAATTATTGCTTATTAGCCCCTTCCTTGATTTTGTACATCGGATGCACCAATAAGATTGCTATTTATAGCATTTCCGGCATGTATGAAAATAGCTCTGATACGACTCAATTGTCGAAACTAATGTAATACTCACACTGAAATTACAGATACAGATATAGAGAAGCTTCGTCCCACAAATATTATGACCTTTTTATTGGAGAAGACTTGTCTCAGGGGAAGCAACTGAATACGAAATATTATTGTAAATTTCTATGCCATTATTTTATTAAATATACATTTGTAAGGCTAATATAAATGTCAATATTAAATGACATTAATGTCGGCGGATGACAGGCGAGAAGATAAAGCATAATCTAAAAATATAATTGTCAATTATATATTTTTTATACCTGAAAGATATTGTCACTCGAGTTAGCCCTAAGGATCAGACTTGTCTGCGACTGTTTCCCAGAATTCATTCTTATGACGTGATGTAAACACAAAGACTAGATCTACAAATTTTAAGAACTGTAACGTTTGAATCCTGTTTTCAAAATTATATTCTTACTTCTGATCATATCAATCTAAACATGCTCGCTAGATCATTGTCTAGCACTCATAGTGTGAGGCTAAAATTTGAGCGACAAAGGACCTCTACTACATTAGGTCAAATGCCACCCGAAGGAAAGTTGGTGGCCTATTACATCAGCTTTCTAGACAGCTCCTCTTGTGTGGCCTGAGAAATGAACTCCAATTGGTAACAAGACTGGAAGGATTAGTCCTCCTGTAGAGCCTTGGCGAGAAACTCTGCTGTTAGGCGTAGTGCCTTTAAACTCCCATACAAGTCAAGTGACTCTGCAGACAAACTATCCCGCAGCTCTCGGAGCTGCAGACACTCTTGCAAGAGATGCGCCACTGTCTCCACCGACTCTCCACAGTGTCGGCAACAGGTCTTGTGTGGCCTTCCTTTGGTGACATTTGAATACATTTGGCGTGGTGGACGTCTGGTAGGTAGCTGGACTTTCTAACCCAGGACCTCGCTTTCAAGTCCTTGTCGAGGACCTCGCTTTCAAGTCCTTGTTCAGGACCTCGCTTTCAAGTCCTTGTTCAGGACCTCGCTTTCAAGTCCTTGTTCAGGACCTCGCTTTCAAGTCCTTGTCCAGGACCTCGCTTTCAAGTCCTTGTTCAGGACCTCGCTTTCAGGTCCTTGTTCATCTCGCTTCTTTTGCTTCGGTTGTTCATCAACCAGGTTCAATGCCAAGTGACTATCTACCATAGGGATATCTAACGAAGACCTACTTACTATAAGGTTACCTACCATAGAATTACCTACTAACAGGCTACATGGGTACATGTCATAGGTCTACATTCTATAGAGCTACCTAGTATATGTTTACTTATTATACGGATACCTACTACAGGGGTACCGTCTGTAAAGCTATGGAGTATTAGGATACATAGAGTATGGCTATCTATTATGGGACTACCTATAGGGCTAAATTCTATAAGGCTACCTAGCATATGTCTATCTATTATAGGGCTGTCGTCTATATAGCTACTACTTAATATAACACTACCTAAGATAAGGCTACCTATTATAAGGCTAACTACTAAAGAACTACGTACAATGAGGCTAGATACTATAAGGCTATCTACTACAGTGCTACTTTTACTATAAGGCTACCAACCATAAGGCAACCTATTATAATCAAGGCTACCTACTTTAAGGCTACCCACTAAAGGGCTACATACAACAAGGCTACATACGAAAAGGCTACCTACTTAAGGGCGGTGGAATCTCATTCAGTCACACTCACAAAATCATAGACGCATAGATGCATATGTGTTTGTGTGTTGTGTGTGGGTGGTGCGTGTGTGGATTATGTATGGGTGGTGCGTGTGGCGTCTGAGTGGTACTTTAGTGTGTGTGATGTGTTTATGATATGTGTGTTTAGATACACTTCTGAAACAAACAAAAAAAAAAGATGTTATAGGGATACATGTCACAGCCAAAGTCTTAGAACCGCTGCTTTTTAGGGAGTAGAATTTCAAATTACATAGACAGCAAGACACGAAAATAAAAATAGTACAAAGATGGGATATGAAGAACGTAGATAACTGAGAGATTGATTTACACAACGTTATACCGAAGAACAGCGGTTCTCAACCTTTTATGCTCGGCGACCCCTTTTTACAATCACCCACTCTGACGCGACACCCCTCCACCCCACACACACACATACAACAATAGAAGAGTAGACAATAACAATCCATATTTTCTATGGTCTTAGGCGACCCCTGGCAAATCGTCAATCGACCCCCAAAGGGGTCGCGACCCACAGGTTGAGAACCCCTGCCGTAGAAGAACAATAAGAAACAGTATATTGTAATCGATGGCTATAACAAAACCTTTTTTTTAGTTCATTTAGCTCTTGTCAACATGATAAACAAGGATAATGATGCACCTTGGAGACCAGTGATTCTCAGTCTGTTGAAGGCTTATTTTTTTTGGGGTGCGCTTTACAGGGCATTAGAAAAACAATTCAGAAGACAGAGGTTTGATGATAAGCTACTAATGTAACGAAGTATGTGTTTATAGAACAAGACAAACATTTTTTCTTGTATTTGAGGTTTAAAAAAGGGCAAGAAAAGAAACTCAAGGTACATCCAAGAAGGATAACTGAGAAACCATGAGTCTACAAAGTTGTTCTCTGGTTACTTCCCCGCTTTACATGGAGACAGGAGAAATTAATATGAGACTTGGTTAAGGAAGTAATACGATTTTAAAGCATTTTTTTTAAAATCTCGGTATATTATGTTTTGCTGAATTTGAAATATTTTAAATTGAAATTGAATACTTTCTTTGAAATTACATTTTAAAACCTTATACCTGCGTGCATAAAGATAATTTAAAAAAAAATGGTAGACTTGGTGTCAGATTTTGTTCTAAATTCTCGAACTTTAAGAATTATAATTACAAAGCTTATATCAAATCACTCTGTCTGTCTATATATATGTCTGTGTATGTGTATATGTGTGTGTGTGTCTGTCTGGCCAAAAGTTTGTAAACGTTATTTCTTCGACACCCAATATCGGATCAAGCTGAAATTTCGCACAATTATTTCATTTACCTGACAACACAAGAAATCAATAAAAAAAAATTAACCAAATATTTTATTAACTATTACGTTTTTGGTATCTCAAATAAGGGAAAGAAATAGTACTTAGTCCCCTTTGATAACTGTACTCGTTGAAACTTTAAACTATTACTTCTTGTACCTTACCGGATTTACCAATAGGCAGATCAATCTACAGCTTCAGCACCCCCCCCCCCAAACCAAGGAATATTTAGCACTGACATATAGTATAAAATATATAATATATAATATCCGGACTTATAAATAGCTTAGGATCTTTTCTTTCGATAATCCATGCGCCATTCCTCAAGGGACCGTTACACTAAAGGCGAGTCCTGCACGGTTAGCTTGGTACAACAATGGAAAATGGCGGAGGTTCCCGGTGTATTCGGCCTTCGGCCATGTATTCTATTCCATGCGCCCGGAGTGCCAGATATATGGGAAATAGCAATGCTTTACATAGGCATTGACTTGGATCTCTTCCAGACAGAACGGTTGTTCAACCAGGCTTACACGCCTAGAGCTCGAAGAGCCTTCGGCTCAGCTCTTTTGACAATCAAACGGATCTTTTCACGTGTAAATTCAGCACTGGTTGTAGGTGTGGCATACAAGGTTAAGACGGTCGAAGGCGTATACAGAGCAAGTGTATTAGGGAGAAAATTGTGTGCATTTGTTTTGTGCTGGGATGGGCGGATCGGGGGGGGGGGGGGAGAGGGTTAAGCCTATTAGCATCTGACAATGACAACGGCAACATGAAACAAACGCCACAACCAAAAGTACGATACGAACAAAATATTTTAAGTTGAATGTGTCATTTCAAAACGTCTCGTTTCGTTCCGAAGTAATTATATTCTTTAAGATTGTAGGCTGACAATTTGACTTGAGATCGATTACATTTTTATACTCATCATGATATAACATAAACCCCTCGCTCTCTCTTTCTCTTTAACCACCCCTACCTCTCATCCTAACATACGAGTTAACTCTATGGCTGCTGAACCCCAGGTCTGTATCAGTTCTCTATAATCTATGCTCCCCCAAACGCAATATCATGTTGTTGTTTTTTTACTTAAATGTTGCGAAATCTCAGAGATGTTGACAAATGTCGGGACTCTGAATGACTGGAAACAGGTTAAAGTTAGACTAAAAGGTGTTATTTAAAGTGTGTGTTGAGCAGACGAGATGGATGTGTACTTTAGAAACTGTAACATCTGATCGTTACTGAATTACAGTTTGTATTAAGTATTGAAGTTTCAAAGTTTTGCTGAGTAAGCTTTCTTTTTTGTTTTATTGCAGCCCTTGGATGATAACTTAGAATCTGTAACATGGTCAATTAAAATGTGCCACACGAATATAACTTTGTATAATCATATCGGGTTACTTTGTCTGTCTGTCTGTTTGTCTGGTAAAAAGTTTGTACACGTCATTTCTCACACACCCAATCTCGGATGAAGTCGAAATATTGTACAAATTATTTATTGGTATAGACAAGACATGAATCAATACAAAAATTAAACAACTAGTGAATTAATTACTGTCAATTAAGTATTCTGTTTGATTCCATCAAGGGAAACTAATCCTTCAGTATACACAGATACTACTAAATGTGTAGAGTTTCGTCCCATTAGATAATTGAACACGTTATTTCTCCCACACCAATTCTCGGGTCACGTTGAAACTTATAAAGAATATGTATTGTTCACAGGTCTGTACGACGTGGCAACGAGTTATTGGTCTAAACTTCCTACAGGTTATGACGTTGCAGGTCAGTGTTCAGGCCTTCTCTAACGTGTGGTCTCGCTGCAAGACGTGTTTCATCAATAAATTATATATTATTCAAATTATCATTACCTCTTTTATGTTTCTATCTACATTTACATTAAACATGAAAGCTGTATATTATAAATAATAAACAGTAGAAATATAAGACAATGTATAGATATTTGTATTCAATCTTTTTGTATAGGAATTTGTTCAAGTTTTTTTTTTTCCCAGGTTCTACACTGAGAATGGAATACGCCTTCAACGGTTTAGTTGTACTATAAGTTTGGAGCTACAGCCCAACGACCGTTTATCAACAGGCGGCATCCATGCATTTAGACTAGACCAAAGTGGGAACGCAATTCATTGCTGATATTATATACCGCTTACAAAGGCTCCCACTAGCTCACCCTCTCAGACGCGCAATAGCACACAGTCTGTGGGTAGTAATAGTTTGAAAAGTCAGACAAGGATTTAAGGACTTTCAAAAATAACAGACAGCTTCATTTGCAAGCCATAACCTTCGACTGGGACACTGTCTGGGAGAGATATGTGATTCAGAGTTAACTCCCGTTTCCCCAACCTTTGACCCTGTCAGTGATAGTCTACTTGGTAGAAACAAGGGTCGTGAACTGTGATGGGAGTTGTGATGGTAGAGAAGCATTCTGATGGTAGTAGAAATTTCTGATGCTAGTAGAAATTTCTGATGGTAGTAGAAATTTCTGATGGTAGTAGTGAGTTGTAGACATTTCTAAAGATAAAAAACTGTTCAGATGGTAGTACAAAGAATGAAGAAGAAGATGGTAGTACAAGATTGTGATGGTAGAAGGACATTCAGTAGTAGAAAATTCTGATGTAAGTAGAAAATTCAGATGTAAGTAGAAAATTCAGATGGTAATTGTGAATTATGATGGTACTAATGCACTCCGATGGTAGCAGAAATTTATGATGAGAATACACCTTTCTGATGAAAGTATAAAATTCAAATGGTAGAAGAAAATACAGATGGTAGTGGTCAGGGCCGGTCCTACAGATTGCGGGGCCTTATGCGAAACGGATTGCGCGGGGCCCAGTATGGGTAGAAATAAGGATAATACGTGAAAGTTATAAGATTTGGTAATAGAAAATAAATTCGTCTTTGCATTTTATTCATACTTTACTAAATACAAAATAACTGTCAAATTAACTTTACAATTTAAGCCATCCACAGTAGATAGCAGATTTTCCACAAAAAGCTGATAAACATTCATATCTGCCTTTTCTATCGACTAGCAAAATATCGCCTTTTTTTAAGAGGTCAAGATAGATTTAGATTTCTATGCCAGTGACTATTAAAGTAAATTAATAGTCAGAACTTCTTGTTTTGGTTAAAATTCGCCTTATTATTACATTTTTATTAATGAAAGCTGACAATGCCGTTTTTTTTTATCGCGAGTAGGATTGGCGTTTTCCTAATTGAATGACACCCCGAAATGACAAGTTTGTGTGTATTTAAAGAGATTTGCATCAGTTTTCAGAAGATTTTTAATAATGTCAGGAGAATTCTAGGTACCATTTACTGATAAGTTAAAATGGTTTTATTTAATAATTTACACCTAGAATTCGCGCGGGGCCTATGAAAGTGCGGGGCCCACTGCGGCCGCATAGGTTGCAGTGGCCTAAGACCGGCCCTGGTAGTGGTTAATCTGATGGTGGTGGATAAATGTGATGTGAATCAGCTAATATGCACATTTTCTATGCTCTTATGGCCCAGAGAAGACTACGTTGGCTCAGACATGTCACCCGCATTCAGATGGAAGAATTCCTTTAAACATCCTCTATGCTCACCTTACATAGGAAGTTAGACCCAAAGGGCCGCCCACGACATAACCTACAGAGATGTCTGCAAGCGAGACAGTTAAGACCAGAGATATCAATGTAAGTAAAAAGTAAAGTTCCCTTTTTAGACCTAGTGGTAAAGGTCATCTGTTTCTGTGGCCTACCAGTTAACGAGGGTGTCATGTGGCCAGCACAACGCCCTGCCGCCTTTACTTTTCCTCCAACTCATGTCAGGTACCCATTACAGCTGCATGGACTCAGAGGCGCCTTAAAATCCCAAAAATTAAAAATTACAGTCTTCACCAGGATTTGAACCCGGGACCCCCGATTCGGAAGCCAACCGCTTTACCACTCAACCTCCATGTTGAACAATGTGTATATTTACAGATGGTGTGGAAAAGGGGGGGGGGGAGGGAGGCGAATGCGGTGACTAAATGTTTCAGGGATGCAACTACTGCCATCATAGTGTCGATATTGTTATTGTATGCAAATTGCGCTTTGTGTCTGTCACAGTTGGCTTGATAACGAGGCGGAGTTGGGGCGCCTGTGGATACAACTGTATCCAGCACAACTATCATTGCAGCAAGTGAACAGCATGGGGGCGCTCAGTTATGGATTTTGAAGGGGGAACGGTAGGGGGGTATTTAACGAGGGAACGCGGCTCACTGGACAATGTCAATAAAAGACGAAATGTATTTAACCAAAAAAAAAACACAAAAGTTGTGCCCCCTGCAGATATTGAAATAACTCTTAGCCTTCCCGAAATGCACCACAGCGGTGGAGCGCCCCGTACGTCCCACAGTTCCTCTTCCTCCTGATTTCATCACTTCCGACTTGGATTAAAGATGAAATTAAAAACTTAAACCAATGACAGGCACGAATAGAAACGGAACATTGATACGAATTTGAATTAAAAACAAAAAATGCGGGAAGAGGAAGCGAGGGGCGGGGCGGTTATTTTTTTTTTTAGGCCGCTCCATCAAAAGATTGTCTTTTTTTTTTCTAAATATCTTTTTACAAATCTTGGGGGCTTGTGAAAAACAGAGAGTCGTTCCCATCATTCTAATTCCCCATGCAGACGACACGAATCACGTGATGCCTCTTGTCTCTTTATGCCCCAACATTTTGTATCTCCACCTCACTTGCGATAGTGTTCACAGATTGCTGTCTTGCTGTCCAACTCGATGACGACGCAATCAAAACAGCATGCCTCGAATCCGTGGACGCCACAGAATGCCTTTAGCCAAACACTAGGCGACCCTTGACTGCACACAACGATCAACCGCCTTACTTTGCAAAATTAATGTCAGGCAACCATTAAATTTGGGTGGACTCAGGGCGCCCTAAACGTTCCGACATTCAAACTCCCAATCTTCCCCGACATTCGAACCCGGGACCCAAGCACTTTACCAGTCGGCGATAACTAAAATGTATTGACCATGTTTGTCAAACCTGCCCTGTCCCACAAAATATGTTGAAAGACAAATTCGAAAATATTAATGTTGCTTCCTTTGAAAAGTTATAAAAGTTTCTCAAACTATTACTAGTAACATTTCCAGTCCCAAAAATTATATTGTATAACTCGTTACCAGCCAAGGGCGCTAAGCATCACCAGCTAAGGGCGTTTAGCATCACCAGCTAAGGGCGCTAAGCATCACCAGCTAAGGGCGCTAAGCATCACCAGCTAAGGGCGCTAAGCTTCACCAGCTAAGGGCGCTAAGCATCACCAGCTAAAGGGCGCTAAGCATCACCAGCTAAGGGCGCTAAGCTTCAAAAATGTAGTCCCCTGGCTTCTACAGCGCCCCATCTTTCAGTGATAGAAGAGCTCAGGCCTTAAGTTAAATTTAGAAAGGTTGTAACTGACCGACACTGAATGTTAAATAATATTCGACCCATAATGCATCTACTGCATGCAAAGAGCTTGTTCGTTATTCTCGAGTTCAGTAAGTCGTCTTGCAGCGGGCCCGTTTTGTTCTTGCAAAAGACGTCAACATTAGATCTACGCCACTAGTGAGAAAGTAGACCGCTCTGACCTAACTAAACTTGAATTACGTAGGTGATGACGTATTGAAATGTCTTGTTGAAAACATCGATGTCGCTTCAGACGCCTCTCAGAAAATATCGTCAAAAGTCGTACTTAAGAGATGAAATGATACCACTTTATTTTGTTGTAATTTTTGTCTCATTATCCTGCTAAGAATGTCATTTTACTTGATTAAATATGGATTCATAACTAAAATTTTTTTTTTGTCAAAGTAACCCCTCCCCCCACACACACACACGGGGCGACAGTTTGAGAAACGCTGCAGCATTAGAGATTTTCTCAAGAAACTAAACGTTGTCAATGACGCTAGATTTAACGTCGATGTTGCCAACTTCTAAACGTAAAAGCCAAAAAAAAATGTGATTTAGCCTTGCTAAAAAAATGCACAAAGGTTGTCATCTAACATTAAAAACCATAGATTAGTAACACGTTCTTTGTTATAAACACCGGATGCACCCAAAAATTTGTTAACGTGCAACCCATACAAATGTTGTTTCTAGCTATTTTACACGTCTATGTTTATTTGTTTATTTGACATGTTTCTTCAGAGCTGAAGATAATTTACATCCAAGTCCTAACCTCCCACAGGACGACGGCGGAGAGTTTGAACCCGGGACCATTGACGATTCCGAAGGACAGTCCAACGATCAGACAGCCACCGTCTTTGAGGTCGGGAAGAAATCTAATTAATATCACAAAAAAAAAAACTAAGACTTAAATCTCAAGAGTTTGACTTTAGGATTTAATAACATTTTGAAACTAAACATTTTGTTTTGTTGCTGCACTAAGTTGCCCCCCTTAGGCGTGACAGAAATAACAAATTTAATTGTCATCACTAATGTCAAAAATTTTTTATATGTCACTGACTCCATATCTCGTTCCCCTAGACATCTCGCGTTATTTTCACCTCCACGAGATTTCATCGCCGACTTCTCTGAAAAATGAATTTAAAAAACAACCACCATTGTTAGGAAGAAGAGTACAAACTAATTAGTAGCAGAAATACGAAAAGAGAAAATGGAAAAGTACTCGGGAGAAAGTGGATGAATCCAATAGGATTAGAAGAGAAAGAAAGAGTAGAAGCAGATGGGAAAAGAGATGTATAAAGAAGTGATGTAGTGGACTTAGGAAAACAAGCGTATAGGAATAGCTTGCAGCTAAATGTATAAGTACTGGAATCTTCAGGGGCGAATAGTCTGTGCTTCAGTCTTTTTCTATTGGGAGTTGCCCTTCTCAATACAGTATTCTTTAACAAGAGGCCCGAACAAGACTCTGGCCTCAAAATGCCCATTTAGAAAGAGAACTAGATGGTGAGCTGTCTGATGTGGAAACCAGTGCGCAGTTCATCTCATATATTGGTCTAGTCATCTGAACACTCCAACAGTTCCTCTCTTATATTGGTCTAGTCATCTGAACACTCCAACATTTCAATGAGAACGAAAAAGAAGAAGAGGAATGGAGATAGCGCCAATCCTTAACGGACTACATCGGAGGTTCAAAGACAAGGAGTTGGGGTGGGGTAGGGGCGGCGAAGGTAAAATTCTTATTGTTGCACTCAAAGTATTATAAGTTCAATATTGGCTTCCAAAATTATTTTTTTTTTATAAAGAGCCATATCCAACGAAATCTAGGGTTATGTAATCAATAATAGGGCCATCTCTAATTAATTACAGGGCAATGACTTTTATTTAGGAGCGTCTAATGAAATATTGGACCATCTCTAAATAATTATATGACATTCTTTAATGATTTATGCTGCCATCTTTGGTGACTGACCGGGCCAACTTTAATACATTAAACGACTATCTCTAATGAATTAAAATACAATCTCATATAAGCTATTGTGGTATCGATAATGAATTATATTGCCATCCTATAATGTATAGGGCCATTCCTAATAATTCAAAGGGGCCATCTCTAATGAATTATAGCGTCTTCTAATGAGTTAATGGCCAATCGTGTGTTTGTATGGTCTTATCAAATGAATGCTAATCTACGAATAGAAAACGCAAAGTACAAGGTTCTCTTTCAGACCTTACGATCTATAGCAGGGGGTTCTCAGCCTGTGTGTCGCGACCCCCCTTGGGGGTCGATTGACCATTTGCCAGGGGTAGCCTAAGAACATCGAAAATATGGATCGGTATTGTCTAATCTTCCATTGCTGTGTGTCACAGTGTGTAGCACTGTCTTAATATTTAACGCAGCGGTTTGTTGTTATTTTTGTTTAGAGAGATTAATGCATGTGGTGGTGTACTATTTAGGACTAATTTATCCCAGTAATTAGTAGAACACCTTTTCAGTAAGGTTCCGCGGAACAGAGTTTTTGAAACACTGGACTAGCCTATTCAAATTTCATATTATTTCACATGTACCTAGAGAAAGCGCGAAGAGACCACAAAAAACAGCAATACGAGAGTTTATCGGGTCGAAGCTAAGCTGTTTGAACAGCCCTAAAACAGTAAAACAGCCGAGAAAGTTTTTACAAAAATATTTAACAGTCCCCCACCGAAATCCCTTTAATAAGTTTAAGCCCTCGACCACAATCTCCAGTATCGATTCCGACACCAGAAGGATGTGTAAGTGAGTGACACGTTTTAAATCTGGGATCTGCTAGATGGAGCCAATGATAGTCAAAGACCTCAAGCTCTCACTGCTCCCCTCTCCCATTCAAACACACACACACATCCAGAACTCCATTCTTTTCCCCAAAGTAGCTCCCCTTCTAATCCCCATCTCTTTCTCCGAGTTAAACATTCCCTTTAAATTGTATCCTGGGGGAAGGGAATTCAAACAAGTAAGTTAGATGGGGGTGAAATAAGCTCCCCCCAACCACCCACCCTACAAACTTTGTGTGCCCCTCCCCTGCGTTGTTTTTTTTCGTTCGTTTTTCAATATATTAACTCACAGTAGGCCTACATTGTAGCTGACTTAGATGTATGGAGACAGTAACAGAGAGGTATGGAGAGAGTAACAGAGAGGTATGGAGGAGAGTAACATCATGGAGAGAGTAACAGAGAGGTATGGAGAGAGTAACAGAGGTGTATGGAGAGAGTAACAGAGAGGTATGGAGAGAGTAACAGAGAGGTATTGAGAGAGTAATAGAGGTGTATGGAGAGAGTTAACAGAGCGGTATGGGAGAACAGAGAGGTATGGAGAGAGTAACAGAGAGGTATGGAGAGAGTAACAGAGAGGTATTGAGAGAGTAATAGAGGTGTATGGAGAGAGTTAACATAGCGGTATGGGAGAACAGAGAGGTATGGAGAGAGTAACAGAGAGGTATGGAGAGAGTAACAGAGAGGTATTGAGAGAGTAACAGAGAGGTATGAAGAGAGTAACAGAGAGGTATGGAGAGAGTAACAGAGAGGTATGGAGAGAGTAACAGAGAGGTATGGAGAGAGTAACAGAGAGGTATGGGAGAACAGAGAGGTATGGAGAGAGTAACAGAGAGGTATGGGAGAACAGAGTGGTATATTGAGAGTAACAGAGAGGTATGTAGAGAGTAACAGAGAGGTATGGAGAGAGTAACAGAGAGGTATGGAGAGAGTAACAGAGAGGTATTGAGAGAGTAACAGAGAGGTATGGAGAGAGTAACAGAGAGATATGAGATAACAGAGAGATATGGGATAAAGAGAATCAGAGAGAGAGAGAGAGAAAGATGAAAAGACAAAGAGGTAAGACAGAGAGAGAGAAAGAAACAATGAGAGAGAAAGACAGAGACATAAAAAGGGAATGAGAGAGTCTGAGGAATAAAGAGAGAGAAAAAGAACGGAGACAGAGAAAGGAAAAAGAAAAAAAACACACGAGTTCAAGTCACTGGCGACTGTCCGATCTGACCGTGTGGAGAGTTTGATAAATATACAAGTCACAGTGTAATGAAGTGAAGTCTGACCAAACGTTTTAGCAAAATATTTTCAGGGGAGGGAAGGAGGACGTTTCATCTTATAGTTCTCTGTGTGTGTGTAGTGAGACTGTGAGAGTGACATTGCACGAGGATTGCAAAATGTTACGTGAAGTTCAGTAACAGTTACTTTTAATAGCTATGCTTTGTAACTTTTGTATACTAAATCAGCCACAAAAAAAGTCCCTAATAATATTCATGTATATCAAAATTTATCATTTTTTTTGTGAACTAATGTACAATATAAAACGTAGTATCTAATTTTCGTAGAGGCATCCATACATTCTTGTATATATATATATATAATATATATATTTTATATATATTACATTGCGTATATATGTAATTAAAAATCTTCCTAGCAATAATTTTTTAAAACGGAAGGGACAACAAAAGTGAAACCGGAAATAAACGTGTGTTAAAAGAGCGGGGGGTTGACGGGGTGGAATAAATGAACAAGGACTTCCCTAACCATCCAGTGCGATAAAGCTCTAAATGGATGCCTACTAACTCTGTACAGCGTACAAGATGATTGCGGGACTGAAAAACAACTATCCTCAACTTCACTTTTTATTTTTCTATCACTCCGAGCTCTTCTCGTCCTCCGAGAGGGCAGGGAAAAAAAATCAATCCTTCAGCAGACAAGGTTTCGATCCAGATACCTTCGGGCAATCGGCCCAGCTTTAAAGCCAATTAATCAATATAATATTGTCTTCTCCTGGCTCAGCCTCTGGTAAAATATTTGGTTTAAAACGAGGTCGACGCAATACGAAGGTCAAGGTCAACTGGGAGTCGTTTGGAACTTTATGCGAAATAGGAGAGAAAAAAAATAGTGCCACTTCGGAAGTAGAACAGCAGAGCGGACATGCAAGTATATTAGGGCTACATTGGTGCTACATTAGTGCCACATTAGTGCTACATTAGTGCCACATTAGCGCTACTTAAAGAAAGATAGATCTACTAAAAGAATAACCAAATCTTACTTTTCTCTCTCTCACACACATATACAATGGAGGCGCGGCGAGCGGTAAAGCGTTTGGCTTCCGACCCTATGTCCCAGGTTCGAATCCTAGTGAAGACTAGGATTTTTAATTACGGGATCTTTGGGCTCCTCTGAGTCCATTCAGCTGTAATGGGTGCCTGACATTAGTTGGGGGAAAGTAAAGGCGGTTGGTCGTTGTGCTGGCCACATAACACCCTCGATAACTGAGGGCCACAGAGACCTTGATGTCGTCTGCCCTATTGATCGCAAGGTCTGAAAGAGGAACTTTGCTTGACCTACTTTACAAACATATATATTCACACACATACACACAACTGGACAAAAAGACCGATAGACCACGACCAGCGGTCAAATCCAAGGGTCGATTTTCCGATTTCTTCAACCCTTGCCACTTTCTGTTTTCCTCCTGTCGATAAAGCCTCGGTCTCACCGCTGTATAAAAAGTCAAAGGAGTTCCTTTTGATAGTCGAGTAAAAGGTAAAAGACTTCCATGGGCGTTCCCATTAGTTTCAATAATGAATGATATTTTAGTTCTGCGTTAATACCTACTTGAAAAGAAATTAAAAATCAAGGTACATTCTAAAAAGAGACAAAGTCAGAACTACTTTCCTGGCGGATGGTACATTCTAAATAGAGACAACGTCTGAACTACTTTCCTGGCGGATGGTACATTCTAAATGGAGGCAACGTCAGAACTACTTCCATGGCGGATCGATTTTAAAATAGCGCTCTCTTAAAATAAATTTGAATGTGTACGAATCAAGATCTTCAATTAGTACCATGATAAGATGCATGAGGCTATAGGATCAAAAACATTGCCTCTGCAGAAAATGGACCCATCATAGAGAGAGAGAGAGAGAGAGAGAGAGGAGAGAGAGAGGAGAGAGAGAGAAGAAGAGTTGCTTTCTCTCCTTTGGGCCTGGAAAACTCACTGGGCTACGCCAATAATTCCGCCCCTACAGCGATGTGAGCTCTGAAAGTCTAAGCGCTTAGCATAGGTGCTACTCAATTTTAACGTCTTTTCAGTCTCGAGGTCTTGTGCATTCACAAACTTCCAGCTCCCCCTAAATCAAAGCTTGATATAAATATAACAATATTATTTTTTTCTTTTCACTTCTCAAATCGTTAATGATGCAGACTTTTTTTCATTTCAATAACTTTTTTTTGGCAGGTTGAGAATCACTGATTTATAAGATCAATGAAAAATAAGCAGTTCTTTGCATGGTGTGTGTGTAATGTAAGCTTTCTCTTTCAGACCATACGGTCTGTATGGCAGATGATGTAAAGGTCATCTGTTTTTTTCCTGATGGTTTGTTTAATTAACGGATTTTAGTCATTTTACTAAAGGTGTTAGAGACATCTGTCTATCTATCTAGCTATCCTTCCAATTATTCATCCAGTCGTCCAACAGTCTAGAGAAACGTGGGAAATACTTTACAAATATTCGAAAATGACTTTGAGTTGGTTACAGTACTAGAAAGAAGATATCAATTATAAAAATGCGCACCTCCATTCCAAACAAAGTTGAGCCGCCCCTGCAAGCACAGTGCAGACCTCACTTTGCGAGAAACACACAAAAGCACTTAAACGCTGCTCGCCGAGCATGCAGCAGGTCCAGGGTTAGTGTTAGCGCCACATTGCACGCTTAAATATTTGACACGTAAATTTAGATTCGGGAAACAAACCTGGAAGACTGATTTAATGGCACTGCACGCGCAACAGCGAGTGTTGGGTAGCTTAATGGTAGATGACTGAGCTGAAATGTAGTCAATTTTAAAAGATTGCGTGTATAATTCATCTCGACGCAAACATCTACGAAAGCGTCCATTGAGATGTGAATGCCCTGTTTCTGTAGCCCACGGTTAACGAGGGCGTCTTGTGGCCAGCACAACGACAAACTGACTTTACTTTTCCCCAACTAATGTCAGGTACCCATTAGGGCTGGGTGGACCCAGAGGCGCCTTAAAGATACCGGTCTTCCCCAGGATGAGAACCCGGGACTTTCCGGATGCCGAACACTTTACCATTCAGACACCTAGACTCCTCTCCTCAGTGTTTATGTGCGGAGGGACAGATAAAATGGAAGGGTGTGTAGAAAAATAGTTATTAATTATTTTTGGTTTGTGCAGGTGAGAATTGAGAATGTGGTTAGATTTGTCAAACGATGTATCAAAGACAAAAGACAGAGAGGAATAAAGAAAGATGGCCAACAGACCCTGTGTCATACAGACCTTGGATATGTGAAGGTGATATGTATAATATCATACTAATAATATAGTATAATTTCATAGTAATAACGAATTTGTTCCACATTTTATCCATAGATTTTTTTCCTTGAGGGAGTTGCGTTCAGTCTTGCTTACAGAGCGGGGGCTCGAATTAGGACCATTCAGATGATACCCCAAAGCCCATTCCACACGACCATCTGGGAGCCAAAATCAAGCCATCGTTCTTTTCTCTCTAAGTACAACAGAGCCACGTTCCAAAAAAACAAGCATTTTAAAAAAAGAAATTCTAAATACATGTATTGATGTCTCTATATTTTCAGCTCTTTGTAATGCCACCTTTGATAATACTAATCTAGATCCAGGTAGGTATGTTTCAAGGGGAGATAACAGGAAGGTTTACACAGACGTACGGGGACGAGGTGGTAGAACACAGCGGTGGCAGACAGCGCGTTCATTACCTGTTCAAAATGTCTGTTATTACCGGTAATTCCCGATAATTACAGTTTACGCGTTTTTTTGCCAGGGCAAAACACACAGAGGCGTGCCAACCCCAGGGAAAATGGTACAATCGTTATTTCAGGGCGTACTAAAAGTTCGATCAGCGCCCCAACTCTCGACATTATTAGCAACTCTTCGAACATCTTACGCCCCTCCCAGCACCCCAACAGCACATGACCTACTAAATTTTACTTACATATATATATTAAATTTTATTTTTTTAATTCTGCTATAATAAAGGGCGGAGTTTTAGCGACGGAATCTCGAGGTTCTAATCGATGATAGATTTTACTCGGTATAGTTAAACAGAAAGACGCAAATAGTTTTAATATGACTTTTAATGTTGAATTCTATAAACGTTAAGAAAAGCAGCATTAAATGTGACCTACATAATTTGTCACATCTCACTCAGAAGGAGCTGTTGTTTTAATAACGGGTCTGACGGATGAGGCGTCTCGGCATGAACAAGGTGAAATGGTTTTTTATGGCTGAGGCGTCTGGGCATGAACAAGGTGAAATGTTTTCTTATGGCTGAGGCGTCTGGCCATGAACAAGGTGAAATGTTTTCTTATGGTTGAGGCGTCTCTGCATGAACAAGGTGAAATGTTTTCTTATGGCTGAGACGTCTGGGCATGAACAAGGTGAAATGTTTTCTTATGGCTGAGGCGTCTGGGCATGAACAAGGTGAAATGTTTTCTTATGGCTGAGGCGTCTCGGCATGAACAAGTTGAAATGTTTTCTTATGGCTGAGGCATCTCGGCATGAACAAGGTGAATTTTTTCATATGGCTGAGGCGAAATGTTTATAAATGACTGAGGCGTCTAAAACTGTATTAAAGTGACCGGGTCTTGTTTTGTTTGAAATGTTTCGAATTTCCCTTCAAATTTTAAAATTATTACACCCTATCCCAAACATTCCAAAGGACGGCGGAGTATGGCAGCAGGCAGGGTTCGAACCCGGGACCATCGAGACAAATGCGCATACCAAGAAAAATAGCTCAGTAAAGGCTCAGCTGTTTAATCTTATTTTTTATGGAAAGTACTGTTACGTTCTGCACTATCCAGACTCTCTGCTAACTGCACCACACGACACAACGAACTTAAGAACCTCACAACTCAGGGCAGTTTAATTTCCAATACATCACAATTGGCAACAACACACACTGACCAAAAAACCTAGCCTTGCTCCGGACTGACTTCACACACTGCTGTTTCTGACTTCGCCTCGTACTGGTCACATTGCGAGGTAGCGTGAAGTGTCTTGACTCTAACGTACTCGCTCTTATATAGGGTCCATACTGGCCTTCTAGAACCAGATGGAACGTCGCTTGACCACTCGCTTGATGACATTCGCCGAGAGGATAGAACGAAGGAGGATAAAGAGTGACGAGAAAAAAGAGAGGAGAGAGGAGAGGAGAAAGGACAAATTTAAGAGAGAGGCAGATGGGAGAGACAAGAGAGAGAAGAGAGAGAAAGAGAGAGAGAAGAAAAAGAAACAGGAAGCAGGCTGTAGCGAGCACCAGTTCAGGCTCACTTTGATCTTATCATCTTACTGCGAGGCTAATTACGAGTATTATTTTTCGTGGCTCCACCACATTAAACCTCACGTTTCACCACACACCCACAGCTACACTTTAACACACTCACACACATTCGCTCGCCCGACACACACTCCTTATTCATTTTAATTACAAGACATTAAAAACTAATCTTTCCAAGTCACGTGACCCGTCTCACAGCATCTCTTAACGCAGTCAGTCAGTCAGTCACTATATTTGAAAGTATTTTTTCGTACTATTTTTTTGTTTCAGCGGGGGCGTAAATGACAAAAAAGGAGATGGGGAGGGGAGGGGGGGCCTAAGCATTGTCTTCTCTTGAAGCTATCTTTCTTTACTGAGTTCTTGCCCTTTCTCCTACCCCGCCCCAGCTTAAATTTATTTTTCCCGCCTTCAACCAAGAAGCAGACGTGATCAATAATTCATTGAAAAGAACACACTTCTCTTGTTCATTACGCTAGATTATACTCGATACGTGTGAACAATGGTGCTCCTAATAACATTCAATGTAACAAAGTCGACTACTCGGTAACCGGATGGGATTACGATTCCGGAACATATGAAAAGTCATATTGCTTTCAGACGTTTAGAATCGATTACTGTATTTTGTCACAAGGCGGACTTCGAATCCTTGATCGAGACTCTCCGAGAGTGCAGGAAGAAACAGGTCATTGCCAAGGGATTAAGTTTACACGCTCCCGACATGCTCTTGAAAGGATTACATCCAGAATCCTAATGGCGCCAAATACATAAATTTGATTTCTAAACATTAAAGATTTCTGTCTTTGAGTGGGCGGGACGATTACCTTTCATGCACTCCTTCTTTTAAGTCAAAGATGAGCACATTTCTAATTCTCTATGAATACAAAGATGACTGTAAAGTCCAATTCTCGATTTGAAATGCCGGCCGCATACCTAGCATGGGTAGGTTTGGTCAGTTGCAGATAGGCCTGCTTCTTCTCTCAGCTTGGTTCGGCGCTCTTTCATGCTGGTCACTCTCCTTGCTTCAAATCTCATCCCCCATACATCGGTGTAATACGAAAGACGCAAAGGTCAGAGAATGATCCATCGATTTACAGAGATATTTAGACAACCTTTGTCGAAAAATCCAAACTAGGTCGTTAGGGCTCGCAAAGACATTCCTTCAGGGAAACAGTACCAGGAAAAAGAAGGAAAGGCAGACGGAGAAAGCGATGGGAAGAATAGGTGAAGGTGAGATGAAGGTGTCACTACATCAACTCTGTAAATGCATTCTCACGACGCTACACAAACAAATTAGTTATAGAAAAAGTTGGAATATGACTCACGCTTATATAAGGGAAAGAATCGGACAATCACTTCCAAATCTCTCAATACTGCAAGAAGTAATTCCTTTTTTCTTTATAAGATAAAATTAATTAATTACCACTATTTTATTAATTAATGTTTTTGTTGTTGTTTTTTTTAATATTGTCTTCGCCAATAAATAATTATGTAAAGTTTAAATTTTATCCGAGACTAAAAAGTGGGAAAAATAACGTGTTTAACTTTTGTACCAGACAGACAGACAGACAGACAGACGGACAATGGTGAGTAAATAATGACTTTGTATAAAATTAAAAGAAAAACAACAGATACTGTCGCTAAACTGTATTACAATGTAGTATAATAGATTTGTGTACGGATAAAAAGGTCATCTGGACTGACCACATAAGAAACCTTTACGATGACCAGTGGAACGAAGAGACAAGATAGCTGGAAAGGACTGGCCGCGGTTAATGAGTTAATTTAATGGCGTCCGGCGTGCAGACGTCGAGCTTTGTTGGCGCGTAAATCTAATAATATCCGGGTCTTTAGCTTCTGGAGAGTAAGAGAATGAAGCGAAAGTTGTAGAAAAGAATTGATGAAAAGCCTTGATGAAAAGAATTGACAAAAAGAATATTGAAGAAAAGAACATTGAAGAAAAGAACATTGAAGAAAAGAGTATTGAAGAAAAGAATAAATGAAAAGAATCGACAAAAAAGTATTTAAGAAAACAATTGACGAAAAGAATTGACGAAAAGAATTGATGAAAAGAATTGATGAAAAGAATTGGCTAAAAGATTATTGATGAAAAGAATTGATGGAGATTGCTGATACAAGAAAAACAATTATTGGAAACAGTTGATAATTTATGGCAAGAGTTGATGGAAAAAGAAGAAGATCTTATCTTATATACTACAGACGTTACTTCACAAAAGAAGATGATTACTTCCAACAAGAAGAGAGGTTAGAGAGTAAAACAAACATTGATGACGAAATCGATGACATTTTGGCTTAATAGACGGAGATGGGATTTTAGGTAAAGAATTGATGGAAGTAGTTGATGTATCCAGAGATACGGTAAAAAGTGTTGATGGAGTGAGTTGATGGAGTGAGTTGATGGAGAGAGTTGATAGAGAGAGTTGATGAAGAGATGGAGAGAGTTGATAGAGAGAGATGATGGAGAGAGTTGATGGAGAGAGTTGATGGAGAGAGCTAATGGAGAGAGCTGATGGAGAGAGCTGATGGAGAGAGTTGAAGGAGATAGTTGATGGAGAGAGCTGATGGAGAGAGCTGATAGAGAGAGCTGATGGAGAGAGCTGACGGAGAGAGTTCATGAAGAGAGATGACGGAGAGAGCTGACAGAGAGAGTTGATGGAGAGAGTTGACGGAGAGAGTTGATAGAGAGAGTTGATAGAGAGAGTTGATGGAGAGAGTTGATGGAGAGAGTTGATAGAGAGAGTTGATAGAGAGAGATGATAGAGAGAGTTGATGGAGAAAGTTGATGGAGAGAGTTGATAGAGAGAGTTGATAGAGAGAGTTGAGAGAGAGAGTTGATGGAGAGAGTTGATGGAGAGGGTTGAGAGAGAGAGTTGATGGAGAGAGTTGACGGAGAGAGTTGACAGAGAGAGTTGATAGAGAGAGTTGATGGAGAAAGTTGAGATAGAGAGTTGATAGAGAGAGTTGATAGAGAGAGTTGATTGAGAATGTCAATTAAATAACAAAATTATTTTTTAAAATGATGAAAATTATTTAATAGTGTTGACTGTTGATGTATAGAATTGATGTTGAAAATTGATCTTAAAAGTTGATGAAAAGGGCTCACTAGTTAATTTTAGACAGTCAATAGTCATGAATGTAAAAACAAGTGCTGGAATTAGAACAAATTCTTCTATACATGATGGCTGCCTGGTCGTGCGGTTTGCGCGCTGGACTGTCGTTCGGATTTATCGACGGTCGAGGGTTCAAACCCTGCCCGCTCCCATCTTCAACTCTGAAAGAACATCCGAATTATGTAAAACATTTTACAAACAAACATTTAACCGTGTCATGTATTTATACTGCCATTACAACGAAAGTTTATGTTTTCTGGGTTTAATTTGAGTAATATTCTGTGGAACTATAGAATGATCTCTACACTAAGTCTGAAGGTTTTATTGTTCATACTATAAATTATATTTTCTTTCAGACACGAGATACACATTTAGCCATAAAAAATATTTATGTCATTTTTTTTCTAATGAAGTCACTGAGTGAGAATGTCCTTATTTTAACATGAGAGAATTCAAAAAAAAATTATTATTTAAAAAAAAAAAATGAAGAATTCATTAAAATATCTGACAGTTTCTCTCCCTTTAAACTTTTTTTTGGTCACCTGTCCGAACTTAACCCTATGCCACCTTAAACTCCTTCTTCCAGATCTCTCTCTCTCTCTCTCTCCCTCTCTCTCTCTCTTTCTTTCTCTCTTAAAAAAATGCCAATTCTGAACATAAAATAGAATCAGGAGTTAAAAAAGAACAAGCACAAAACAACCAAGCCAATCTGGCCCCTAACAACAAATATAAGCCAGGGAAAGAGTTGAGATACTGGCCAAATGCGTGAGCACAACTGTATTCAATTGGCCAATTCTTTCTTGTACGTGAGTGTGTGTGTTTGTGGGTCTATGTGTGTGCGCACTGTTACATTCCAAACAAAATCACACACAAACAAACAGACAGAAATAAAAAAATATTTAGCTACACATAAAAAAATGGCATTTAGTTGCTTGACGTTTTCTATACGGTTTATGTTTATATATGTTCGGGGAAGGGGGGACGATTTAAAATATAACAGCACAAAACAAAAAAAGGGAGAGAACAGAGTGTATGGGACTGGTCAAGCATTAAATCCAAGATAAGGAATTGAAATAATATAAAATGGATTTCATTTCATTCGTTTATATTTTTGGAAAAAAAACATTTTTTTTTTGGCTGTGTTTAAATATATCTTGTATCACGTGATTACATTAAACTTTTCTTGTTTTGAATCACAAATTCCCTTGAGTTTTATTCCATTATTCAAGAAGAATTTTGTAAATTAATTCAATACTACTAAATATGTTTTATTTTACATTTTGCACGTTAATTATATATTCCAATTACGAAACACACTAATACATTGTCACACTTTATTTTTCAATTGAATGTCAAAACTAGGCTTCGATAGAATAGAACTTTTAACAGATATGAAAATTATGAAGAAATAAAGAAACATACTTTTTCCAACATAAATAAATTTGTTTAACGATATAAAAATAGTTTTTATTGTTTCGCTTATCAGTCCGTAATGGTTGTTTTTTTTTTAAATCTCAAATTGATTTGTTTTGATTTTTCCTGATCTTAGCGTTTACGTGGACAAATTTTGATCTTTTCATTTACACATGGCTTTAAGACATTATTAAGATACTGTTAAGACAGGGCCGGTCCTACAGATTGCGGGGCCCTATGCGAAACGGGTAGCGCGGGGCCTTTTCTGGGTTGCGATAAGGATAATTAGTAAAACAAAAAAATTAAGATTTTGTATTAGAAACTAAATTCGTTTTGGCATTTTATTCATACTTTACTAAGTACAAAATCACTGTCACATAAACATTACGAGCCATCTACAGTAGATAGTAGTTTTCCAACAAAAAGCCGATAAACATTCAGATCTGCCTTTTAGATTTACTAGCAAAATATAACTTTTGATGTGTTTTTTTTTTAAGGTCGAGATAGATTTAGATCTATTTTTGTATGCCAGTGACTATCAAAGTAAATTAAGCATGTGAACTTCTTGTTTTGGTTAAAATTCAACTTATTATTACATTTTTATTAAATACAAGCTGACAATGCCGTTTTTTTTTAATTGCTAGTAGGACTGGCGTTTTCCATATTGAATGACACCCAGAAATGACAATTTTGTCTGTTTTTAAGGAGATTAGCATCAGTTTTCAGAAGATTTTAATAATTTCAGTAGATTTTCATGACTTTTTCGTATATTTTATTTTTTCAGTAGAATTCCAGAAACCCTTTAAGAATAAGTTTAAATGGTTTATTTTATTAATTTACACCTAGAATTCGCGCGGGGCCTATGAAAGTGCGAGGCCCACTGCGGCCGCATAGGTTGCAGTGGCCTAAGACCGGCCATGTGTTAAGACACAGTAATCGTTATCTGAATTTCTGTGTTACTTCTGCTCGCAAGCGTGCAAGTATTTGTGTTTGTAGTATCGTAGTCTGTAGATCGTGACCAGTCTGTACTGTGTTATTGTGTGTGTGATGTCAGTCATGTTACATTTGTATAAAACCTTGTTTCTAAGGTTATGAGTTGATTTAGTCTATTTCAGCACAGGACATCAAGACAAGACATCAAGACAAGACATCAAGTCAAGACATCAAGACAAGACATCAAGACGAGACATCAAGACAAGACATCAAGACAAGACATCAAGACAAGACATCAAGAAAAAGCATGAAATCAGAATATTTAAACAGAGTAATAAAATATGACATTAAGATATTAAGTAAGTCAAAACAGTAAGAATAACATAAAAAGGCATAGAAACAGGGGTTCTCAACCTGTGATTCGCGACCATTTGGGGGGTCGAATGACGATTTTCCAGGGGTCGCCTAAGACACATAAGAAAAAAAAAATATTTGTCTAAAAACAAACTTGACACTGTAAAAAAAAATGTTTCATTGGTAGTTACTATTTTGTTTATTAGCATAGTCATTCGAGGACAATTGATACAAAAAAAAAAAAACTGAATCAGAATTATTTTTATAGTCACAGCAGTAACTAGGTAACAGTTTCAATGAGTTTTCATCAAACGGCGCGACAAAATGCAATGTAGCGTCATTCTAGAATCATGAGTATTGTTTCTAGGGCGAATATTTACCCACGTTATCAACAAGCAGACCCGTTTGTCATTAGTTAGCACTATGCCGCCATGTTATTGTAACATTAGCGAAAACGCAGATAACTTTAAGGTTGGGGGGTCGCCACATTGTATTAAACTATAAAAGGGGGTTAGGGTTACGGAACTAAAAAGGTTAAGAACCGTTGCATTAAGACAAGACATTCAAACAAGACATTATGACAGGATACCGTCTTTTTTTTTTCTTCAAAGAATCAATTTATTGTCAAAAGGCTTTAAATGAAAACTTTCAAATAATATAATAACAGTTCAAAATTGTTTGTCTTAGTGTGGTCAAGCGTTTGAGTTCCTAAACGAGAGATCGTGAGCTCGAGTCCCGGTCACCGGCTTCTGATTGTTCATCACAAAATTTAATTAGTCTTTCTCTAGTTATAGTTAAAGCCTCAAACAGGAAAAATAAGATCGGCATTTTCTGAACATATTTTCATAATCTCGAGGGGACATAGAAGGGTGGGTGGAGCGATTTGGGTGGGGGGGGGGGTGTAGAAGACAAGGGAATGACAAGAGATAGGGATACCCTCACAAGACAAAACAAGTCAACACTGATGGGGTCAAATGAGTGCACCCTCTGGATTCGCCGACACTGCAACCCCGAGTCAGGCACGCACGGCGGTAGATCCATCAACCAACGCTTGCATAGTGGGACTTGGCATCTCTACCTGACGTCGTCTGAGGGAGTGATAGAGATATTCAGGGGGGCTGACAGGGAACCAAAGAGTATGAGGGGGGAGGGGGAGGGAGTGAGGGAGGCAGACATGGATATCTCGTTCTTACACATAGGTTTTAAAAAATGGGAGGGAGAGAGCAGAGAGAGAGAAGGAGAGAGAGAGAAGGAGAGAGAGAGAAGGAGAGAGAGCAGAGAGAGAGAAGGAGAGAGAGAGAAGGAGAGAGAGAGAAGGAGAGAGAGAAGGAGAGAGAGAGAAGGAGAGAGAGAGAAGGAGAGAGAAAGAAGGAGAGAGAAAGAAGGAGAAAGAGAGAAAAAGAGAGAGAGAGAGATAGAAGGAGAGTGAGAAAAAGAGAGAGAGAGAAGCATAGAGAGAAAGGAGAGAGAGAAGGAGAGAGACAGGAGATGGAGGATGTAGAGAATGAAAAATAGATTGAGAAGAGAGAGAACGAGAGAGAGAGAGAGAGAGAAATATTACGAGTAAGTGATAGAAATTGAGGGCAAGAGAGAACAAAAGCGAGGTCAAATAAGTGTCCCGAGTAAACTAGTGAACTTAGTGTATCTTATTGTACTTTGGTGAATTTTGTGACTACAGAGCTTGATAGTGAACATGAGTTAGGTAGGACCGGAAGTGAAGTTGTATGAGAGAGGTCGAGAGTTTAGTTAGTTGAAGAAAGCAAGAGTTAGTGAAATGACTTGGTGAAGCCAAGCCTCGAGAATAGTTAGTGAAATGACTTTGTGAAGTCAAGCTTCAAGAATAGTTAGTGAAATGACTTTGTGAAGTCAAGCTTCAAGAATAGTTAGTGAAATGACTTTGTGAAGTCAAGTAGTTTTTCATGTCGGTCGTTCTTGCAATTTATTTTACGATCAAGTTGAAAGTCATGTAACAAAAATACGTCAGTCTTGAATAAATTCATGAAATGACTTTGATGAAGTCAAGCAGTGGACTTGGTGATATGACCAACTCACAAGTGAAGTTAGAAAATGAACAAAGTAGATCTAAGCGGTTCTCAACCTTTTAAGCCCGGCGACCCCTTTTTACAATCCCCCACTCTGCCGCTCCCCCCCCCTCCCCACACACACATACAGCAATAGAAGAATAGACAAAAACAATCCATATTTTTCATGGTCTTAGCCGACCCCTGGCAAATCGTCATTCGACCCCCAAGGGGGGTCGCGACCCACAGGTTGAGAAACCCTGTCTGAATCTAAGTGATCTGTGTAAATTTTGGTCATCAATTATCTTCATGGAAGTTGGATTTACTTATGTTACTAAACATCCTATTATATCTCATTCAGAAGTAGTTCCTAGTTCCTGTAAGTGTTGTTAGTTCTGTCTCAGGACTGTAATGCTGCTTGTGACTAGCATGCTTACGAGAAATATGCCTGCAAGCATCCTGCAGATTAATGTCATGGTGATCATTATGTCATTGACAGTGACAGAAGAGATAGTGCAAGAGAGAAGGCGAGTTGAGAAACAGAGCGAAAGACGAAAAGAGTGCAACTAAGAGAGAGACAGAGAGAGAGATGAGAAAGAAAGAAGAGAGAGAGAAAATTTAGAGAAAGAGAAACGGAAAGGAGGAGATCAATAGAGATAGAAAGAAAGATAGAGAGATAATATAGAGAAAGAGAGATTCAATGCGAGATATGAAAGTTGAAAGTTGAAAGGGAAGGCGGGAGATCAGAAAACAGAGAGAGAGAAAAAGAAAGAGATAGAGAAAGAGAGAGAGACAGAATGCCCTCGCTAGAAGACAACAGGAATGACAGCTAGATGAAGAGATTCATTGAAAAGAAATAGCGGTAGGGTAGCGGTGGCGGCTCTGACTTGACGGGTAAAAGTCAACCAAAAAAATTGTTTCAAGTGGTTCAAAAAAGATGGTAGAAAAAATGTCTACTATAAAAGTTTCAACTTGTACTCACATTCAGTCAACAAAAGTCAATACATACCTGACAAACTTATATATATATATATATATATTAAAAATTATATTATATGAAATAGTTACACAATTATGTAAAATTATATAATAATTGCTTTTATATAGCGCTACTTTCGTGTTTATATGGTCCAATTTCAAAAATTTCAACAAAAAAACAACAACAAATAAACATAAAAGTAAAACAAAGAAAGAAACTGAAATAGAAAACAAAGAAAAACAAAGAAAGTAACTGAAATAGAAAACAAAGAAAAACAAAGAAAGAAACTGAAAAATAAAACAAAGAAAAACAAAAAAAAGAAACTGAAATAAAAAACAAAGAAAGAAAATGAAATAGAAAACAAAGAAAAACAAAGAAAGAAACTGAAATAGAAAACAAAGAAAAACAAAGAAAAAAACTGAAGTAGAAAACAAAGTGAAACAAAGAAAGAAACTGAAATAGAAAACAAAGTAAAACAAAGAAAGAAACTGAAAAAGAAAACAAAGAAAAACAAAGAAAGAAACTGAAATAGAAAACAAAGAAAAACAAAGAAAGAAACTGAAATAGAAAACAAAGTAAAACAAAGAAAGAAACTGAAATAGAAAACAAAGAAAAACAAAGAAAGAAACTGAAATAGAAAACAGAGAAAAACAAAAGAAAGAAACTGAAATAGAAAACAAAGAAAAACAAAGAAAGAAACTGAAAAAGTAAACAATGAAAAACAAAGAAAGAAACTAAAATAGAAAAAAAAAGTAAAACAAAGAAAGAAACTGAAAAAGAAAACAAAGAAAAACAAAGAAAGAAACTGAAAAAGAAAACAAAGTAAAACAAAGAAAGAAACTGAAAAAGAAAACAAAGAAAAACAAAGAAAGAAACTGAAAAAGAAAACAAAGAAAAACAAAGAAAGAAACTGAAATAGAAAACAAAGAAAAACAAAGAAAGAAACTGAAATAGAAAACAAAGAAAGAAACTGAAATAGAAAACAAAGAAAAACAAAGAAAGAAACTGAAATAGAAAACAAAGAAAAACAAAGAAAGAGACTGAAATAGAAAACAGAGAAAAACAAAAGAAAGAAACTGAAATAGAAAACAAAGAAAAACAAAGAAAGAAACTGAAATAGTAAACAAAGAAAAACAAAGAAAGAAACTGAAATAGAAAACAAAGAAAAACAAAGAAAGAAACTGAAATAGAAAACAAAGAAAAACAAAGAAAGAGACTGAAATAGAAAACAAAGAAAGAAACTGAAATAGAAAACCAAGAAAAACAAAGAAAGAAGCAGTCGAAAAGGCATAGAATGAAACAAAGCGAAAACAAACAATGAATCAAAGAAAGAAAACTAACATGTGTATACCAAGATAAAAACAAATATCTGTGAGTTAAGATGTTTGTAGTTTATTAATAACAGCCATACGCAAAGATATTATCGCTTTAGCTTGGCGATCCCCTAATACAATTCTTCACTCAACGGCGACCCCAAAAGCAAAAATGCATTTTGTTCATAGACCCATGTAGATCCCAACTGTCACTTAGCCAATGTTACACAATCATAATCATATTTTAAATGCATTCATATTGCATTCATTTGCATAGCAAAAGCTTAGTGTAATTGTATTTAGTGAAAAATAAATTTGTGCTTAAATAAAAAAAAAAAAAAGTTTATCGTTAAATCATACCCTCCATAGTACAAATGTGCTTGTTACAACACCTAAGAAATCGTATGACCCCCCAAAAAAATTAAAGAAAAATAGATTTAAAAAAATTCTGATTGTCTTATGCGACCCCTGGTAAATGGATATTCCACCCCCAAAGGGGTCGCGATCCACAGGTTGAGAACCCCTGCAGTACAGGCACGTATAGCAGTTGGAACTCCGGCCCTAGGGTATAAAACTTGGTCTGTGATAAGGCGCGGTCGTTGGTTTGTAGCTCCAAACAGGGACCAAACATATAGTACAACCCAATGTAGGCGTATAATGTTGTCACTGTAAAGCTTGAAGTAATTTTTTTACAAGCTACTTCATGAAATAAAAACTGAATGTAACTTTAAATAACGCTATAAAACAGATTCAATATGATTGTAGATGTAGTCAGAAAAACTTAAAGTGAACAAGATAAAACTCATTACTATTACAGACTTGCATTTGAAAAAAAGATTTGAAGGGGGTAGAGGTGACTAAAACGTAGCAAGGCGCTCAGAGAAGACCCCTTTTTGACCCAATTATAGCTCCAGACGCGGCACAGAGGAAAGAAATGATTTGGACTTACTTTATAGTCCCTTACATAAAATAAGTCTTGCCTTCGAGTCCGAAGATTAATGAGGAGTGCAGTATTTTTTTCGTGGCTACGCAGCCCCTAAAGTAGGCTAGACAGTGTTGGTAGACAAGAGTAGAGAATGTGGGCTTGTCTGTAAGGGAAAAAAATCTGTCAAGGTCATTCATATGACGACTCCCATCTTAGCACCCAAAATTGGCCTCCGCATAAACTTGGATAAGACTAAAATTATGCGAGTGGGATATAAGGCAAAGGGTGTCCCCGTCAGACTTGGCGAGTCAAAGCTTGAAGAGCTGGACAAGTTCACGTACCTTGGCAGCATCATAACAAATGATGGAGATGCTTACCATGATGTAGCGTGCCGAATAGGAAAGGCAGGGAGCATTTTCCAAAGGCTGCAGCCTATTTGGACTAGCCAAGCCATTGGACTCGAGACAAAAATACACCTTCTCAACACAATCGTCATTCCAACTGCTACATATGCATGTGAGACATGGAAGTCATCTGTCAAAATTGAGAAAAGACTAAATGTGGCTCAACAGAGATGGCTGAGACGGATTTTGGGAGTCAGTTACACAGACCGGATCTCAAACAAGGAAATCCTTTGCCGAACTGGGAGTCGAACACTTAGTGAGGTTGTGACTGAGCGTCGCATGAGGTTTGCGGGTCATGTTCTACGTCAAAATGAATTACGCACACCAAGAGTTGCGATAACATGGAAGCCAAAACGAGGAAAGCGCAAACAGGGACGTCCTCGTATTACCTGGCGACACACCTTCATGGAGGACCTCAGAACAGTGGACACCAGATGGGAAGAGGCTTCAGACATTGCCAGTGACAGATCATTATGGAGACAGCTTGCCGCCCAATGCGCCGAACGGCGCGGGAGGACCTAAGTCTAAGTCTAAGACGCAGCCCCTGCTGTGACCTACATATTTTGCCAATTCCAGGGCGAGCATAGTATTTTATATGGTAGGGCCGAATAAATTCAAATAACCAAAATCAACTGGATCTTCAACAAAAAGAGTTCTATAGAATGATTTCCAAGTTATTGGTTATTATGTGATTCCTTTCTTATGTCCTCAAGAACCTATTGGCATCTATGACATCTTGCTTGTGCTAAAAAAATTGCAGGAGTTATTTTTGTACAATTGATATTTCGGGCTTTATAATCAAGATCTAAATCAGTGATTCCCATAGTGGTCTATACAGACCCCAAGGGGTCTACGAGACAAAAAGTTTGGGAACCACTGATCTAAATCATGCCCTTACTTTATCTGTTCTTCCTTTCTATCTGTCAATACTCATTCCGTCCCTCCTTTAGTCAGCCTCTTTTCATCCTCCTCCTCTCCATTCATCCTCCTTTCCCTCTTCCTTACTCTCGACCTTACTACTCACTCCATCCCTCACTTATTCTCTTCCTCCTTCACTTCATGACTCATTACTTCCTCCCCTCCTTTTTCAACCCTCTCTACCTTACTCCATCTCTCACTCCTTTCTTTACTCAATCACTCAATAAGTCTTATTAAGTTTTTTTTTTGTCTTTGGACTAAAAGCCTCTATTTAAGAAACGAAAAAAAATCTTTTCCCATTTCGTCCAAGATGACAGTCCGGCATTCCAATTTCACGCTACCATCTCCAGTACCACTCACAGATCTCCGCCCCTGAAGAGAGGAGACAAGAGAAGAACGGAAGGACACTTTTTTCCCCCGCGTGGAAAGTGGATTGAGTAACAATGACCTTGAATCTCGGAAGGTCAAGGTCGATGACGCGGTTTTTTTTTATTTGGGGGGGGGGAGGTCAGTTCTTACTCACGAGATAATGAACAGTTACTTCCAATGAAGCCAGATTAAAGACCTGAGGGGTGGGGAGAGACAGAAGGGCAAAAGAGAGGGGATGGAAAAGAATAAAGACAACAAACGCTGAACATAATTAACTTACTAGACACGGCTAGCTTTCGGCATTAGCACACGTGACGCGATCGTTGCCTGTTTTGTATCAAGGCTTATTTCAACAGGCGAATAAAAAAAAAATATATAAAACTTGACATAATCGGGCTGCCATACAAAATTCAAACCCACATCGGGATTGTTATAACACACTCGTCCACACTCAACGTACAATTTAATGGATTTGTGTCAATCAAAAAGAAAAAAAAAATGGCGAAGGTGTTTTCATGACCTAGATCTGGATTTATCCTTCCTAAGCTAATAAAAAATAGTTTTAAATGAGGCAGGGGCGTCAATTGAGGTTTTGGATAGAAGGTAAGGCTCAAATCAAGAAAAGTAGTTAATTAAATGGCAATTAATTTTATATTAATTTTGTTATCATAACACTGAAGAATTGAAGAAAAAGACAATGGAACACTACACAACAGAAAACCGCCATGACACGGAAATTGACTAAATAAATAAAGCCAAAGATGCTGGAACGGACCGACCTGTCACTTAACTCTTTCTCTCCTAACTGACGATACCAACGTTGATTCCACCAGAATTTGGTAAATAATTACGGAGAGAAAGAGTTAACATCCTGCTAAGGACAGCAGTTGAACTGGAAAGTGGAGGGATTGTGTTACGCGCACTACCACAGCACCTCTACGACGAAAGTCAAGGGACGGATGATGATGATGATGATGATGATGATGATGATGATGTTATATACATCCAGATGTCAGCTGAAAGACGAAACAGTTCGCAGGTCCTCCTCTGATTGGTCAGCAGATTGTCAGACTGTCTTCACATATGGTAGTTATTCCTCAGATATTCAGTAGATATTACTCGGATTGGCCAGTACATTTCAGAAGGTTTTCTAAAATAGTCAGTAGATTATTAGTAGGTTTTTCTGAAATAGTGTGCAGATTGTAAAATGGTTTTCATAAAACAGTTAGAATATGGTGTCTTCCCATATGGTCAGTGGTAGTTATTCCTCAGAAATTCAGAATCAGTAGATATTACTCGGATTGGCCATTACATTTCAGAAGGTTTTCTCAAATAGTCAGTAGATTATTAGTAGGTTTTTCTGAAATAGTATGCAGATTATAAAATGGTTTTCATAAAACAGAATATGGTGAGAGGCTCCCCTTCTAATGGTACGTAGTGCTCTGATTTATCAAGTACTGAATTTCAAGACTTTAGCTCACATCAATCATCTTGTCAATAATTTAGTTCATATTTTTTTATAAAGAGTTGCCAGAAAATACCCCAACCAGCATAGAAACATTAAGATTTGGTTGCCAGATCATAAAACCAACTGGCCTCTTTCTGTCTTCCTCCCATGTGACATCCATCATCCGGGTAAGCCAATAGAAAGTCAATAGGAGCCCCACTTTCTCCCAAGGTAGACAAACTACTAAAAGGCAAATAAACAAACGCGTTTCCGAAACAGAGTTGTCTTTCTTAGCTTCTCACGAGACACATTTTTTTTTTGGAAACTCAATATCCGAGACTGAAGTCGACTTTCCATTAAGACTAAACATAGACACCTTTTTATAAACGCTGACTCGGTAGGTAAATATAAAGCTAGTTAAATGACTAAGTATACCTATTCATATAACATGGAGACTTTTTCACGAAATTTTGATTGAAAAATGAATCTATTTTAAAAGGCATACAAATCCTAAAGGAAGTTCTCTGTCTTAGTTGCGCCTGTTTTTACCAGTTATGCCCAGCCTGTTATGCAAGCCATATTCGACCCATATTCTGCCCTTTGAAACTTAATGCATAATAAAGCGACACAGCCTGGAAAACCAGAGACGGCAGAATTTAGGTCATTGGTAAATATGCATGATTAAATGCATGACGCGTAGGACGTAATCATTTTTTTAAAGAAACGTCTGTGTTATATAAGATAAGATACTTGCTTAGTTTCATTGAACTTAATTATTTATTGCTGTGATGCGGCCTTTGACCCTTGTTTCGGTCTACCTCAAGGTGGAAAAGGTTGGCAACCAATCCAAGGTCATGGTAAAAATGACCAAAGGTGAAACTAATGGATCTAAGTCAGGGATGTAGCTGAAGGGATCAAGGATAGAGGCCTCTCGTTCCCTGGCACTAAGCTCATATTTCAAAGTTGCATTTTCTTTCCATCAGCTCAAAATGCATCTTTCTTTTTTCTTTGTCATCGCCATTTTCCTTCTCTTTATTATTACATTTGCACTTCTCGTCCCTTCTCTTTATGCATTTATATACTTATAATATTTATGCCTTTCCTGAAATACATTCACTTTATACATTTATATCTTCGCCTTTCCTGAATATCTTCGCAGTATACATTTATTGCTTCGCATTTCCTGAAATACCTTCTCTTTGTACATTTATCTCTTCGCCTTTATTGAAATACTTTCTCTTTATGCATTTATCTCTTCGTCTTTCCTGAAATACTTTCTCTTCATACATTTATCTCTTCGCCTTTCCTGAAATACCTTCTCTCTATACATTTATCTCTTCGTCTTTCCTGAAATACCTTCTCTTCAAACATTTATCTCTTCGCCTTTCCTGAAATACCTTCTCTTTATACATTTATCACTTCGCCTTTCCTGAAATACCTTCTCTTTATACATTTATCTCTTCGCCTTTCCTGAAATACCTTCTTTTTATACATTTATCTCTTCGCATTAAGTGAAATACCTTCTTTTTATACATTTATCTCTTCGCATTTACTGAAATACCTTCTCTTTATACATGTATCTCTTCACATTTCCTGAAATACCTTCTCTTTATACATGTATCTCTTCGCCTTTCCTGAAATACCTTCTCTTTATACATGTATCTCTTCGCCTTTCCTCAAATACCTTCTCTTTCTACATTTATCTCTTCGCCTTTCCTGAAATACCTTCTCTTTATACATGTATCTCTTCGCCTTTCCTGAAATACCTTCTCTTTGTACATTTATCTCTTCGCCTTTATTGAAATACTTTCTCTTTATGCATTTATCTCTTCGTCTTTCCTGAAATACTTTCTCTTCATACATTTATCTCTTCGCCTTTCCTGAAATACCTTCTCTCTATACATTTATCTCTTCGTCTTTCCTGAAATACCTTCTCTTCATACATTTATCTCTTCGCCTTTCCTGAAATACCTTCTCTTTATACATTTATCACTTCGCCTTTCCTGAAATACCTTCTCTTTATACATTTATCTCTTCGCCTTTCCTGAAATACCTTCTTTTTATACATTTATCTCTTCGCATTAAGTGAAATACCTTCTTTTTATACATTTATCTCTTCGCATTTACTGAAATACCTTCTCTTTATACATCTATCTCTTCACATTTCCTGAAATACCTTCTCTTTATACATGTATCTCTTCGCCTTTCCTGAAATACCTTCTCTTTATACATGTATCTCTTCGCCTTTCCTCAAATACCTTCTCTTTCTACATTTATCTCTTCGCCTTTCCTGAAATACCTTCTCTTTATACATGTATCTCTTCGCCTTTCCTGAAATACCTTCTCTTTATACATTTATCTCTTCGCCTTTACTGAAATACTTTCTCTTTATACATTTATCTCTTCGTCTTTCCTGAAATACCTTCTCTTTATACATTTATCTCTTCGCCTTTCCTGAAATACCTTCTCTTTATACATTTATCTCTTCGCCTTTCCTGAAATACCTTCTCTATATACATTTATCTCTTCGTCTTTCCTCAAATACCTTCTCTTTATACATGTATCTCTTCGCCTTTCCTGAAATACCTTCTCTTTCTACATTTATCTCTTCGTCTTTCCTCAAATACCTTCTCTTTATACATTTATCTCTTCGTCTTTCCTCAAATACCTTCTCTTTATACATTTATCTCTTCGTCTTTCCTCAAATACCTTCTCTTTATTCATTTATCTCTTCGTCTTTCCTGAAATACCTTCTCTTTATTCATTTATCTCTTCACCTTTCCTGAAATACCTTCTCTTTATACATTTATCTCTTCGTCTTTCCTCAAATATCTTCTCTTTATACATTTATCTCTTCGCCTTTCCTGAAATACCTTCTCTATATACATTTATCTCTTCGCCTTTCCTGAAATACCTTCTCTTTATTCATTTATCTCTTCGCCTTTCCTGAAATACCTTCTCTATATACATTTATCTCTTCGTCTTTCCTCAAATACCTTCTCTTTATTCATTTATCTCTTCGCCTTTCCTGAAATACCTTCTCTTTATACATTTATCTCTCCGCCTTTCCTGAAATACCTTCTCTTTATACATTTATCTCTTCACCTTTACAGAAATACCTTCTCTTTCTACATTTATCTCTTCGCCTTTCCTGAAATACCTTCTCTTTCTCTCCAGTGAGTTGTCCAGAGTGAGCTCAGAATGTTGCACACAAAATGCTGGTCTGAAATTTGAGCAGACGTGAACGTGGATGACAGGAAGTGAGTACACTGCGCATGCGTTAAGATCAATAGATTAGAACAATACGTTGGAATGTGGAGATGGAGTGCTTTTAGAATATCCGGTTAATAAGAACAGAAAGTTAATAGATATGATTTTACTTTTAAAGAAACAGGCGCCACTTAAATGAAAACTGACTTACTAGAAATATATTTTCAGTGCCTATTTAGACTTCAAAAGGCAGAAGGCTATTAGAGATATGGGGAACTTTTGGGTCAGTTTATAAGTCCAGATATTATATGTCAGTGCTAAATATTTCTTAAGGGTCATAAGTTATAGCTTGTGTTGCCTATAGATAAGTCTGGCCTTGTATATTGGTATAAATAAATACAACATAAGGACATTGTCTTTAACTTGAGGACATCAACTTTGTTCGACATGAGAAGATTGACTTTACGCAACATTTAGGACAACAATTTACGCATAGGACCTCGACTTTATGCAACATTAGGACATTGACTTTATGCAACATTAGGACAATGACTTTATGTAACATTAGGACATTGACTTTATGCAACATTAGGACATTGACTTTATGCAACATTAGGACAATGACTTTATGTAACATTAGGACATTGACTTTATGCAACATTAGGACAATGACTTTATGTAACATTAGGACATTGACTTTATGTAACATTAGGACATTGACTTTATGTAACATTAGGACATCGACTTTATGCAACATTAGGACATCGACTTTATGCAACATTAGGACAACGACTTTATGCAACATTAGGACAACGACTTTATGCTACATTAGGACAACGACTTTATGCTACATTAGTACAACGACTTTATGCTACATTAGGACAACGACTTTATGCTACATTAGGACAACGACTTTATGCTACATTAGGACAACGACTTTATGCTACATTAGTACAACGACTTTATGCAACATTAGTACAACGACTTTATGCTACATTAGGACATCGACTTTATGCTACATTAGGACATCGACTTTATGCTACATTAGGACAACGACTTTATGTAACAATAGGACATCCACTTTATGTAACATTAGGACATCGACTTTATGCAACATTACTTTATGCTACTTTTGGACATTGCTTTTACACAACGTGATATCGGCTTTGCAGAATGTAAGGACATTTGATTTTGTCCAACTCGAGGACATAGCCTACCAAACAAAAGGGCTACATCTACACGTACTGTGAAAAATAGTATAGGACGAGAGGACTAAAAGATGTTCACATCAGTCGTGATCAGTCGCCATGATAACTTTGACACTTTTAAAAGTTCTGACAGCCGAGTCAGGTTCTGGAAGATTCGATCAGACGGATTAGCAAAAGAATTCCTGTATCTTTTCGTTTTGTCAGGGAACGACGTGTGACCTACTTACTGATTTATGAAAGAACTTCCGGGTTACACAATTTTTTTTTCTTTAGAAAGTGAAGAGGTATTTTCACAATTTTAAGAATAATTCGACTTAATTATACTTGACCTGTCTATACATAAATGATATGCTTAATAGTTATATATAGTAGACATGGACTCTAGCAAAACCTCAACGAAAATAAAAGTCCTCTCATTTGAGAACATGTGGGGATGGAGAAAACCTATACAAGTTTTACGTTCTGCCTTCATGCATTCAAGGGGCGCGGTGGCTGCGTTGTTAAGCGCTTTGCCTCCAAACCTGTGGTCCTGGGTTCGAATCTCAGTTAAGACTTGGATTTTGAATTCCGGGATTTTTAGGGTGCCCCTGAGTCCACTTTACTCTAATAGGTATCTGATTTAAGTTGGGGAGAGTGAAGGCGGTTGCTGGTTTTGATGGCCATATAACACCCTTCTCGTTAACAGTTGGCTAAAGAAACAGATAACCTTAACATCATCTGCCCTATTATAGATCGCAAGGTCTGAAATTGGAACTTAAGACTATTTTTATTTTACTTAATGCATTCAGCTAACTTAGCTCAGCTCAGCTACGTCGGGATTCGAACTCAAACCCTGCAATCTATTTGGTAAGCTGTCTATGGCACTGGGCCACACACTATTGGGAATGGACAATTCATAAGCATATTGTTGTAACTCCAGTGGCGGACTGAAAGGGTTAATGTGTGCGCGGCCTACTGATACACACGACCCAGGCCATTCACACAGGTCAACGGCTGTCGATAGACAAGGGACAGTACTGCAAGTTCACGCAAATACGACCAGTATTATGGTCATGTGACCGAAATCCTTCATCGTCGAGAGACAGTGTGTAAGAAAGGATGTTGAGTCCAGGACAGCAAAGCAGTAAGGACTTGTGGTACCTTTGAGTCCTCCAGAATGTAGCTGTACGAGCAAAAGAGACTTGTAATGTTTAGTTAGGCAGTTCTGTTGTGTAGCAAAGCATTTGAAGTTAGTGTAGCCAATTGTGTTGAATTGGCTGTCGATGTCATTGTAATTAAACCGCCACTTTGTTAATTGAAGCACTTGTTGTCAGGTTTTTGTATTAGATGTGATATGTTTAGCAGTGTTTACAGAAGGCCTGATTAAGAAGATCGTAACAATATTTTCTGTACTATGGTTGAGTGTCATGGTAAACACAGACATCTGAGATTTACTATTTAAAGATTTTCTGTAATGACTAAAAGAAAAAAGAAAATATAAAAAAAAACAAGATTGGAGTAAGAGCAGCTGTATCAATTAGATTGGGTTAGTCATGTCATTAAATTTGTCATTGATCTAGACTAATAATAAATACATCTAATAATTTTACTAATTGTTTTTGTTTAGCGCAATTTCATGCCTTTAGCTTTCTCAGTATGTTATGATCCTATGACTTGACAAGTTGGGAAAAAAAAAAAGGGGGGGGGGGGGGGAGAAGAGAGTATTGGCATCAATATCATGGTGATCGCTTTTTTAATGCATTGGTAAAAAGGTTGAACGACCTGAGTTTGATCTCGTGGGCTACAGCCTCCTCAAGCCTTAGCAAACCAATGCGCTAAGCCCTGTGCAAGGGAAGTATTTTATACTAGTTAACCGGCGGCGTAGCATACTGCTACTGCCCTGCTATTTAGTGACGGGTGAATATTACTTGTTCCCCCCCCCCCCCTTTTTTTTTTCGCCCCTTAAGTTAGGTGGGGTAACTCTAGTCCGACTTACAGAAATAAAAGAGTGATCTTTCCTTTACTTCTTGGTGTCCAAACTGTTGAGCCATGAAGAGAATTATATATAGAGATTTTTTTTTCCTTCGTTGTTGTTGTTAGTTAAACAAAATTAATATTACCAAAACAAAGATGAATGATTTTAATATTTGATTAATTAAATATTAAATTTTTTTATTCATTCGTGGGTTATACAAACTTGTGTATTTGACAGTATTAACTTGATTGTTCTGGAGTAGAGTATACTTGTATCATTTTTCTGTCTTTAGGGGGTTCATTGGTTAGGTAGTATGTCTTTGATATTAAATAATATTTCTATTACTGTTATTATATTTTTAGGTTAATCACTTTTCAATTGTTTATGATTTAATACTTGTGAATTATGGTAACTTACAAATAAAAACATTAAAAAAAAAAAAAAAAAAAAAAAAAAAAAAGCCCACAAAAGAGGCAAGATGGCCCATAAAAGAGGCATATAAAGCCCAAAAAAGAGGCAAAGAAAAGAGGCATAAAGCCCAAGGATTCCTATGATGATAAAGCTAAAACTAAATAGCGCAAATTCTGAGGTTTCCTTTAAAAAAAAAAAAAAAAAAAAAAAAAATAACTTCTGGAAACGTTACCGGTCTATCAACTTGTGGAGGCTTCTCTGCTAGTGATTTGGGAAAGAGGTCATAGTAATAGAGCTCAGACTGTATACAATGGCGTGGGAAAAAAGTATTTGGCAATGTAACCTTCCACTTATTAAAACAAAAAATCTGGTCCCGGATCCCTTAGCATGCTTGTCTTGTGTTAATATAATTAATTGAGATATGAACCGAGTAAATTTAAACTAAAACAAAAAGTTTACTTTACGCAGTAGCAATGTTCTGGAAGACCAGCGTGGTGATACGCCCCGAGACTTCATTATGTGGTCTCTTCAGATCTTGCAATCAATTAAAGATTAATTTATCGTCAATGTTACAACCATATTCTGGCTTTAAAAAAAAACCCACGGTCTTTTTAGAACATATCAGCAAAAGATAACTAGATCTATCAGTCATGTGATATTTACCAGATAAAATATCCCATTTCCATAAAGATAATCAAGACTTATCAGTCACGTCTTGGAACAAGGAACATTCGGTTCACTGCAGAGAAACTGTACACATTGAATAAGATGCTGATATTAAAATACATGTAATACATTGCGGGACTCTTGGTTGACATGAAACATGAAATGGCTCCATGGCTCATGACGCTGGCTAGATAAAGGTGGAGAAGTGACATTCTTAAATGTCAGGGGTTTTAAGTTAAATATCACAACATCTCGACATACCTTTTGGTGTCAACCAACAGAATACATCTCTCCCGTTTCTCTCTCTCTCTCTGTGTTTCTCTCTCTGTTTCTCTCTCTCTCTCTCTCTCTCTCTCTCTTTATCTCACATTTCTTCATATATAAAAATGTTTGTCTATAAAATGTTTTACATGTTTCGGATGTTCCTTCAGAGTTGAAGATAATTACTTCCTAGTCCAAACCTCCCGCAGGACGACGGGGGATGGGAGCGGGCAGGGTTTGAACCCTGGACCATCGATAAATCTGAACGACAGTCCAGCGCGCAAACCGCACGACCAGACAGCCATGCACTGGATGTGCAATAAAAACTACTTTCATTGACCAGAATGTTACGTTTGATAGAAAAGGTACGTTAATGGTTAAAAATTCGTCTTCAAGATTCTATTAGAAATTCATACTATTAGAAATTCATACTATTAGAAATTCGTACTATTAAAAATTCATACTATTAGAAATTCATATTATTAGAAATTCATACTATTAGAAAATCGTACAATTAGAAATTCATACTATTAAAAATTCATATTATTAGAAATTCATACATTAGAAATTCATACTATTAGAAAATCGTACAATTAGAAATTCATACTATTAAAAATTCATACTATTAGAATTAGGTTTCCAAGGTTGTCATGACCGGGGGTGTCATTGGGGATAAGCTCCCATTGTCTATAAAATACTCTTAAAGGCATGCTTCTCAGATAGCCTCTGACAGCTACGTCTAGCACCTGGCCTGCTCGTGTGGCCAAGATACTAAGCCCTGCGAAACTGCTCTTACTAACAGGTGAAGGGGTGAAGGCGGATACCTGGCGCCACAAAACCGGGAGCTTCGGGCAGATGGAGCTCGTCAGCCTAGTAAGGCAATTCATCTAGGAGAGTGGTACTCTGACTCCAAACCCACGCTGCCTTGCGATACTGAAGCTTCAGGAGGCAACCTCTAGAAAAAATCAGGAGTGAAGCCCCTTAGGCGTTGGGAGTATCAACTGTGAAATTCCCTCCGGCTATTTCTGCAACTGAGTTGGTGCCACATGCAACGCACAGCGTTGGAGTCACCCAGCTCTAACGGGGCAGCCGACATTAGTTGGGGGAAAAGTGAAGGGCCTTGGTCGATGTGCTGGTCACATAACACCCTCGTTAACTTTGGGCCACAGAAAACAGATGACCTTTACATCATTCGCCTTATAGATCGCAATGTCTTAAAAGGGGAACTTAAGGAGTAATAATTGACTTCACAAAAGGAAAAAATAAAGAAAATTAGGTCGAATGTTTGCACTGCAATGCCATAACCACTGCAGACTAGCAAAAAGATTATCACTAGTATGATAATAATGTTAGTTTAGAATCGTAGCATTATGCAAACTGGAGTTATCGAACGTTTCTATATATAGTTTTTTTTTTGTAAACTTTAAAGACATGCCAAATCGATTCCGAAAATGAGTACTCCCGAATCGATACCAAAAAGTCTGATCGACTACTGTTTTCACAGGAAATACTAAAATGAAAACTATTTATATATTTATTATGCTAAGAGTTTATTGTTGTATCTCTATCTTACTCTCTCTTCTCTCTCTCTCTCTTTCTCTTACACCTAGCTAAAAACATACATATTAAAAGAGTCCTCTTTTCCTCTCTTATGGTCATAATGGTGTGTGTGTGGGGGGGGGGGTGCCCCCACAGTAGCCGTCATTAGCAGCACCCGCTTATTACCGCGACAAGTATCGACCGGCGCCCGGGGGCGCTGTCCCGTCTGCTAAAAGTGTTGTAGGTAAACATGTAATATACTCTGAACGGCACCGAATCGGTCGGTGGATGAGATAACAGACTAACAAATAGACATTCCTGTTTCACCCTCCTCCACCACCCTGCCCCCCACATCCGGTTGCCATTTTCAAGGTTCTTATGATAAATAGATTTGAGAAAGATATCGATCTCCGCATGTATTCAAAGTGTTCCATGTTTGGGAACTTGGAATTGAGACATTGATTTTAAGCCTAGGAATAAGTCTTAGTTTCAATAGTTTTAATACCCACTTATTAGGCATTTCTTTATTTATTTATAATGCTAAAAGTTTAGAAAATGAGAATTTATATTCAATGTTAAGTCAAGGTAAGTTTGGTTTATAAGGTACAGAGCGTTTCTTTAATTATGCAAGCTCACTGATAATCCTTTTTTTTTTCAAAGCTTTTATCAACTAACACTGTCTGTCTGTCTGTCTGTCACAATTTTTAAATACGTTATTTCTCCCACATTCAAACTTTGATCAAGTTGAAACTTTACACACTCAGTTATTGTACCTAACAAAATGTGAACAAATCAAAAATTTATTTAATTAATTATGGGTAATTCATTATTTTGTTTGCTTTCAAAAAAGGGAAAGAAATGCCTTTTTTTATTTTGAAGAGCCGTGACTGTATATGTGGAGTTATTCAACTTATTACGTTCTGTACATTTCCCTCTCTCGGATGAAATTAAAATTTTGCATGCTAATTCATAATCAATGACAATACATGAATTAATAAAACAATCAACAAATTAGTTAATCAATTAGTGGTAATCAATTAATTTTTGTTTCATGAAGAAATAAGTTAGCTTATGCCGGCAGTATTGTCAGTTATATGACAGTAATGTAGCGACTCTTCCCATTACAGAAGCATTGTTGTTTTTTTTAAATATGTTTGATTGTTTTTCCACTTATATCAAGGAAAACTCTATATTTGTCTTTATTAAACGCATTTAAAAAAAAAAATTAGCTCTAGAAAATAGTTGCTCGAATGTAAAAGGAACCTTTCTGGTACAACAAACGAGAGAGGCATGTAGAGTAATATCCCGTCCAACAACTAGGTACTGACAATATATATATAAAAAGTTTAGGTAGAAGAAACGCTTTTGGCTCTTTGGTTAAAAGGTCACCCATACCTTCTTTATGTAGGCGGAGGCAGAGTGGTAAATCGCGTTGCTTCCGTACCGGGGGTACGGGGTTCGAATCCTGGTAAAGACTGGGAATTTTTACTTTCGGGATCCATAGGACGCCGCTCAGCTCACAGCTCTAGTGGGTACCTGACATTAGTTGGGGAAAAGTAACTTTTGTTGGTCGTTGTGCTGGCCACATGACACCATAGTTAACCGCTTAACACAGAGACAGTTGACTGCAACATCATCTGCCTTATAGATTGCAAGGCCTGAAAGGTAAACTTATACTTACACCATCTTTATAATTCCACCTTTTGCGGTTTAACATTTATGAAGATTTGTCAAGAATTATTTTCACCAAAAATTTCGTAGCTACCAAAATTTGGAAGATGTTAAAAAATCTAGATCCTTACATATAGTTCAGATCCCTAAATATAGTTCAGATTCTTACATATAGTTCAGATCCCTAAATATAGTTCAGATTCTTACATATAGTTCAGATCCCTAAATATAGTTCAGATTCTTACATATAGTTCAGATCCTTACATATAGTTCAGATCCTTACATATAGTTCAGATCCTTGCATACAGTTCAGATCCTTACATATAGTTCAGATCCTTACATATAGTTCAGATCCTTGCATACAGTTCAGATCCTTGCATACAGTTCAGATCCTTACAGATAGTTCAGATCCTTACATATAGTTTAGATCATTACATATAGTTCAGATCCTTACATATAGTTCAGATTTCTGACGTTATTCGCCTGTTAGAGGAAGAGAGACTCTATTCCAGGGGTTCTCAGCATGTAGGTCGCGACCCCATTGGGGGTCGATTGACGGTTTGCCAGGGGTCGCCTAAGACCATCGAAAATATGGATTGTTATTGTCTACTCTTTATTGCTGTGTGTGTGTGTGTTGGTGGGGGGTCGCGGCAGAGTGGAGGATTGTAAAAAGGGGTCGCCGAGCATAAAAGGTTGAGAACCGCTGCTAGTCTATGCTGTGACAAGAATATTAATACAAGCATCAATGATGCGCGAAAGACCTGGTGATGTGAATGCTTAATCACAGCAGAAGAGTTACAGTTAAGTGAATGGTACTTGCGGCCTCTCTACAGGTGTACTTGGAACAACGGCGCAGGTAGGCATCGCATCAGGTGTTAACAACCTTGTTCGATGACACTTGAACTGAACTGTTCAGCAGATGATTCGGAAAGAGATTCGACCTCAGTCTTTACGGAAGCAGTGATTGCTGTTGCTTTTCTTTTCAATTTTTTATTTGGTGTTAGTTTGTTAGTCTAAGTAAAAAGAGTCTTACATTTGTCTTTGGTAGAGAGAAGACTTTTGTAATGAGTTGTGTGTATAGTAGGTACTTGTATTGCCCATGTGTAAGTGTCTAGTGTCAGTGTGTGAGTGTGTCGTGTCGTGTGAGTATGTGAATGTGTCTTGTCAGTGTGTGTCTATTGTCAGTGTGTGAATGTGTCGAGTATGTGTGTGTCTTGTGTCTGTATGTGTGTCTAGTGTCAGTATGTTTATCTAGTGTCAGTATGTGTGTCTAGTGTCAGTGTGTGAATGTCTAGTGTCTGTGTGTGTTACTGTGTATTGCGCGCGAGTGTGACAATAGTGTGCTTGTGTAGAATATGTGTGTGAGTGTGAAGTATCGTTTATGTATGAGAGTGTGCTATGTACGTATTATGTAATTTTTACAAAGTATCAAACTATATAATCTCAATGTGTGATTGTACAGTGTCTTGACCTAGACAACATTGGTATCAAATAGCCTAATCTCGCTGAGCAGAACAGAGCACTGCCCCATTGGTGCTTCATATTCCGGCCAAATAGTTGCCGACATATTGGATAGTCTGTGGAAACAGTGGCGTATCTCTTGCATGAGTATCCGCAGCTTTTTGATCTGGGAGCTAATAGCCACTGAACCAAACAACAGGTTTTCTCGCCAGGGCTAAATGGAGGACAAGTCCTTCCTGTCCTATAACCTAACAGAGTTCATCTCAGGTGTTATACAGCCAGGGTGAATTCCTAATTTTCTATAAACTCAAAAGATAAAGAAATAAAATCTCTTTCTAAGCTTTGACTAATACAGTGATGCCAAGATTACGGCCTGCGGGCCGCATCCGGCTCGTGAGTCGGTGCTATGCCGCGCTTCTAAGCTTTTCCCACAGTACAACAGTGAAGCCTCAGAGGATCTGGCTACATTGGGCTCGAAGATTTGTCTAGGCTCAAGTCACGTGTTGGATTTGCGCATAATCGCCCCCCACCCCCATCTAAAAAAAAAAGGTCGGCGCCCCTGCACTGATAGAATCAGCTTAATGAATCTTGCGTCAACGCGTCAGCTCCCCTCGTCAACAAGAGAATTCAATTCTCACTCTGTCTTTACCGTTTCTCACAGTATGATGTGGTGTGAACCAGACTTTGTGATGGGCGTGTGTGTGTGTGTGTGTGTGTGTGTGTGTGCAGTGATTGGTGAAGGTACCTATTCCCTGAGGGCGCAGTGAAATGTTTTTCAATTGATAGATCGTCTTAGTGCTTTATTGTGTCTTGCACACACACACACACACACACACATACACACACAGACACACACACACATGCACATACACACACACACATACACACACACACACATGCGCAAGCTCAGACGAAACAAAGCAAGAAGAAGAAGAAGAAAAAAAAAATCACTGGCCTTGCTCACCGACACACAAGGAATATATATTTGCTTAGCGCGGGAAGAATCAATATTACTCAACTTTTCCCATCCCCCCCCCCCACCACCTCGACTTAGAACCCAAAATGTGCGACGTGCCAATGTCGCCAGGGACAAATTGACTGCTGCCTTTTCTTGTTTCAATTGGTGAGAACTTTACTTCCCCTTTCCCCCCTTTCATTCTCTCCGGTAAAGCTCGGTAAGTGTTGCGGTTTGATGACGTCATAATAGGGATCTGTTTTCTTCCCCCAAAAAATTTTCCCTCCCCATCACTCTACTTCGTCTCTCCCCTCCCCCCTCCCCCCTCTTCGAATTTTCTCGTGTTTTATTTAACTTGCAGTTCAAATAGTTACTCGCTTTGGTGTCTAGAATAAATCGTTCGAATCTTTCAAAACTGTCTTGCCGTCTTGCAGCCGCTTTGTGGTTAGTCCACACTATGGAATCAGGCCAGGCCGCGTTAGGCAAATACAATTTGTTCCGTAAGAGTGAGTTCTGTTTTAACAAGTTGCTGGAACATTTTCAAATGTGGAATTCTTTCTTTTCACACCACCCACCCACACAAACACACACACACAGAGTCGTGTTAGCGGATTGACAAAATGATATAACACTCAATATTTTAATATAAATATATATGACATACATATAGGCATAAGACAATAAAGCATCTTTGGGTCCATTTAGACGTTAATTACAGACTTAAAATCTATTAAGTCACTGCATGACTCTTCCTACTTTTTCCAAGCTGGAATAACACTTTGGAAAAATTTAATATTTGTAAATCTACATTATGTATGTGCCATCCGCCCACCCCAAGTGACTCTCTATCGCATTGAGGTTATTTCTTTCGTAGTTAAAATTATGGTTTAGTACTTTATGAATTAATGTTACCCTTGTACTGCAATGTGTATCTTTTGAATAGGGTAAGTGTGTTCGGTGGTGTCAACCAGACTTTGTGAGTGTGTGTGTGTGTTTGTGGGTAGTGATTTCCTTGTTATTTCAAAATGGGCAACTCTGCAACGGACCAATGCCTTGTGTGTGCGTCTAGCTTTTCAAAGCCAAGATGGGACTCCATAGCCATCTTTGAGTTTAGTAGAGATAACATTATTTAGGAGGAGCCTTCTAACGTAGCCTAGTAGATCTAGGATTTTGATTTAGTACCTGGATCTTAAACTAGAACTATATTCCATCGCACACCGTCTATAATTAGGACGCTTTAAGTAACACAATTTAATATTATGAATCTAGATTCTAGATCTATAAATACTTGCACTTATAAAAAATTATTAAAACTTACTTTTAGGAATGTATAATCCAATTGAAGAACGCGAACCATATTGATAGAAGCTGATAGACTTTAGTTGTAGATATAATTCCTCTTGAAATCGAAGACCCAAGATTATTCCAAGGAAACAAAATCCCAAGAAGAGAATTGAATAAAACAACAACAATCGTATATTCAAATATTCATTAACGTTAACTAGACTATATTATCTCTCAATTAATTCTTGCAGCTCTAGAGTGTTTCATGCTACAATATAACTGTATAATAAATGTTTCTGTAATTTTTTTTTTAAAGCCGCTCAGAGATCAAGGTCGTTAAGAGTCCACCCTTCTCCCGTAGAATCACACACACACACACAAACACAGACACACCTACTCAAACACACGCACACACACTAACAAATTAACACACAAACACAAACACACCCACACAGATACACACCTACACAAACCCGTCCACATCAACGCATCCACACAAACAGACTTACACATACTCACACAAATATACGCACACACACACGCACACAAATACACGAGGCTTGCACGGTTCACAGTGTGCCAAGACCCACCACCCCCTCCGTGCCACCAACGGTTCATGCAGGGAGGACTCTAATAGAATGGGAGGTGGGGGGGGGGGACATAGGAGTTGGATACAAACAGATTGAGAACCGTGGAAGACTAAATGCACCAAACAAGCTGTCCCACTCTTCTCTCTGGTTACCTTTCTTTCATTCTTCAAAAAATGATTGACCTTGCCCCCCGCCCCCCAAACCTCCCCAGGTTACAATCACCATTTGATCATTGACTGACCTTGTGTGCAGCTTCTGGACTATATCCCCGTGACGTTCAGTGCCACCACGGATTTTTATCTTTTACTTTTTTCCTGTTTGTAACAGTTGAAGACACATGTACCGCTTTTCTGACCTACTAAGATCTAGAAGATACAATCACAATCTACGTAATGGATGGCTGCCTGGTCGTGCGGTTTGCACGCTGGACTGTCGTTCGGACTTATCGATGGTCCCGGGTTCAAACCCTGCCCGCTCCCATCCCCCGTCGTCCTGCGGGAGGTTTGGACTAGGAAGTAAACTATCTTCAACTCTGAAGGAACGTCCGAAATAAGTAAAACATTTGACAAAATCAAAACATTTACTTTTAAGCTCTCATTCTCTATGTTGTCAATATGGCCCATACTTTTGGCCCCTTTTGGCTACAAAACGTGTATGGCTCATCTCATAGTAAACACCTATTCAAATAAACACCACCATGATGGGCTCAGATAACGAGAAGATGGCCCAAGTCTTAATTTGTTTTGTGTCTTCATGTTTCAGATCAGGCTGACCTTTAAGTGTTTATTCCAGGCATGAAGCAAGCAAATTAGAAAAGGCTTTGCTAAGGGCAAGGACACCACATTTACGGTCTTATAATAATAATTTAATAATAATTTTATTTATAAAGCGCTGTTAACAAACAAAATGTAGGCTCACGGCGCTGTAATAACATTACAAACATAAACACGACAAATACAATGCAAAATACTAATCTAAAATAGTTTTAAACAAATAGGTCTTAATGTTCTTCTTAAAAGTGGTATAGCATGTTGTCTGTCTGAGATCAATGGGGAGTGAGTTATATCTCAGTACTGTAAGAATTATTTCCATTTTTCAATGTAAAACTAAAATTAATAATTGATAAATATTTTGATAGATTCAATGAATAATTGTGTACAGTTTCAACTTAATCCGAGAAAAAAAAAGTATTATTATTGATATTATTACTATTGAAAGTATTACTATTGACAGTATTTGTATTGGCAGTATTACTAACGAAAGTATTACTATTAACACTATTGCTATTGACAGTATTGCAATTGACAGTATTACTATTGACAATATTGTAATTATCATTATGGCTATTGATTAAAAGTCTTTAAATGTTGAATAATAACAAATAATGTTTGATTGACAAGCGAAGCGATTTATTTTAGATATGGAACACACACTTCGAAATACCTCCTTCAGAAGCTATGCAATCCCCGCCCCGCCCACTGCCCAATCCCGTGATCCCATTTCCATACGGCATGTCATTTTATATTCAAAAACGTCATTTTGAATGTCATTTCTAAGTGACATTTGTGCCGAGGTATTCATGTCCATAAACGTTTTGAATCTAGCCAGCCTCGTTATGGTTTAAGATTGGCGACTGGTTGTGTGCGTGTTTATACATGTGTGTGTGTATTCATTTGCATATTAAGAGTAAAAAAGAATTTATGGGTATATAAAAATAACAAAAACAAGCAATAACAAAATAGAAAATAACAATTTTGTTATTTGAATGCACTAAGCATTTCTGGAATGAAACATTGAGAGAGAAAAAAATAATTTCTCGCATGCTTATCATCTACTGTTTTGTTATTCTCTCCCTTTCATGAAGTGTCAAATATGTCAGTTTTGTAATTTGTTTTAAACAGATTGTTGAAAATCAAGAATAACTGAAAGTCTTTTGTGTGTGTGCGTTTGTTGTCGACACTTTAGCCACCCAGTGAGTCCCAGGTCTATTGTATTCCGCCTCATCGTTAGTTTCATCTTTTGTTTGAGGATGATGTGTGTCATAGTTGTATAAATTTGAGAACTGTCTCGGACACTAGTTGAAGGAACCGATGAAAGTAAAAAGTAAATCCCGCTGCTATTAGTCGACTTAGGGACCGTACCCTGGCAGTGGTGCAGTAACCATGGTGAGAAGGGGTTAATTGCAGCCGGGCCTACGTCTAATAGAGCCCAAACGGGCACATGTAAAGAAGATAATATGTTGATTTGGAATTTAAATGTTTGAAATTATACAATTATATATATATATATATATATATATATATATATATATATATATATATATATATATATATATATCTGTGGCATTTTACGTCTCGAGAGACGATCCTTTCCCTTTGCAACTTCTTGTGTGACTAAAGAGGCCAATCCTTGATACACAGCTGCGATCACAGGTTGGGCATACGTAATCAACAGGCGCCGTTGCATTTTCACCCTTCTTTCTGCTTCTGTTGTGTATGACATCTGCAATCCGTGATCCTTCCTTTATGCTCTCTCTCCATGTGGATCTGTCCAGTGCCATCTCTTCCCAGTTGCTAGTGTCGATTTTGAAGAGCTTCATTTCGCGTTTGCATACATCCGTATAACGTAAAAGTGGGCGACCATATATATATATTGTTACATCTCTCCTCTACTATCCAGGCTCTCTTCTCACTGCACCAGACGACACAAAGAACTTAAAGAAACTCAAGGCTCCCAAGTAACAGTAGCAATTTAATTTCAAATACATCGCAATTGGCAACTTTACAAAAACCTAGTCTCTGCTCCGCACTGACTTCACATACCCTGCTGGTTCTCGCCTCATACTGGTCACATTGCGAGGTAACGTGAAGTGATTCTGACACACTCGCTCTAATATAGTGTCTCTACTGGCCTACTCGAACCTTCTTGACCACTCCAGTTGATCACTTTCGCCGTGACTTGCGTGCGTAATATTTACGACACTGGTCCCTTGCCGAACTGGCGTGTACTGTCACTGGTCACGGTTGACCGCTCGTCCTGCGCTGGACTGTGGCGATTTGGGTAGACTAAAAACACACAGCACTACCCCTGTGTCACCACATATAATATATATATATATATAAATATTTATAATATATATATAAAGGCTTGTCTTCTAGTCCGAAGATTAGTGAGGATAGGAGTGTTTCCCTTAGATGCCACACTCAGCGCAAGCATAACCATTGTCCGCAGGTGGTCGATTTAGATTTTCTTTCGCCGTCTGAGTCTGTCTTCGGCAGTGGATTACCTTTTGGTCTCAAAATGTGTATCCCGAGGCCCTTGTGAGTGACCTCCAGCTGTCTCGTTCTGAGGCCGCATGCAACCAGGTGCTCTTTTCTATGTCAGCCGGGGCAGCTTGGCGCCCAAGCTGGTCTTTGAAGCGTTTCCGTGGGGCGCCTCTGTTACGTCGACCACCTTTTAGCTCAGAAAAAAAAAAAAAAGACTGCCCTTGTCATACGTTCGTCTCCCATACTGAGACATGGACACAAAAACCAACTAAGACTATTTGAGCGCTTTTACCAAAGATGCTTGCGCTACACCATGGACATACGGTGGCAGGATGGCTGCATGGTCGTGCGGTTTGCGCGCTGGGCTGTCGACTTTATCGACGGTCGAGGGTTCAAACCTTGCCCGCTCCCATCCCCCGTCGTCTTGCGGGAGGTTTGGACTCGAGACCGCACTACAAACAGCGATGTCCTTGCGAACGCCGGTATGGACTTCTTATGGTCCTACAGTTACGCTGGGGCAGGACATATATATATATATATATATATATATATATATATATATATATATATATATATATATATATATATATATATAATTGGTTTCGAAGCCGTACGTTTTACCACCCACCCACCCCGCCTCTTTCTACCCAGTTGACATTTATTGCCCGGCGACGACACCATTCATTAGCCCGAATACCATATCAGATTTGTGAAATTTAAGGTCTGGAAGATAAAATACATACCTCACCCCTCTCTCTCTTTCCTTTTTGAGTGACATTTATATAAACCACATCATCATGTCTGCTTCTCGTCACCAACACACACACACACCAACTTACTCAGACAGAAACACATAGACAGACATCTTACCCAGACAGAAACACATATACAGACATTTATGTGAATGGAGATGCCCGCTTAAAATGCTAATTGACTTTCGCTTAAAATCCTCTCTGTCAAATGTCTGACTGCGGTGTTTGCAAAGACTGCCCTCTATCTCTTACACTGTCTGGCTCATTCGGTCCGCGTGCGGTGTTGCGACACTTTTTTAGAACCCATGTCAATTTTGACATGTCGTCAGCTAGGCTCGTTAACAGAACTGTCGATATGTTTGTTAATTCTTCGTCTGCGTTGTGCAGGCAACAACAACAACTAAGACAAACAACCGGAAACTGTGACTTTGAAAGTAGATCAATAGGCAACAGGTCGGACATATGTCTTAAATTTTTTTGTTACCGTAGGCTAAATTTAAGTCGGATGTTTAGGCCCTTCCCAGACATTGCTTCAAACTTCAACGTGGCCTACTAGTGGAAACGCCCAATTGCGAAGCAAAAGAGAACTTCCGGTGGGGTACCATTTGAAAACGAATTGAGTGCACTCAGCTTTCTGTCACGATCTAAACGGCTCCTAAAGGAGCCTTTTTTTTTTGCCATTAACAGCCACCCGCATGATATAGGTGGTAAAGAAAAGGTTTCCATGTCATGCTCGACCTCCGGCCTCGCTCTCTACTCCGAGCGTCATGTAAAACAGACATTGACAATATATAATGTATATTTGTATACATCATATTGTAAGATTTGTTGTTTTTTTTATTTCGCATCAAACTAAATTTATTATTGATCTCTAGTTCATATATTAATTAGTTAATGTATTGATTGATTCGTGTTTTGTTAGGGACAATGAATAATTGTACAAAGTTTCAACTTGATCCGAGAAATGATAAGTGGGAGAGATAACGTGAAAAAGTGGAAATTGTGTACAATTATTTCTTGTACCTGACAAAAAAAAAAAAGAATTCATTGTAACAAATTAACAATTTAGTTAAATTAAATTTTGTTAATTAATTATTATATTTGGTACCGAACAAGGGAAAGAAATTAATACTTGACAGATCTAATGGTATAAGTTGTATTAGTCCCCCTTTATTCTTTGTTTAGAGAATTAGGTCGACGCTTAAAAGTTTCTAAGATTAGATAACTATCAAACCTTATTTTTTTCATTAGCAATTCGCTGGCACAGTGGTTCGTATGTTGGCTTGAGGAGGCTTCAAGTCGTACAAAGTAAAATAAAAGCCTTTAAAAGTGATCAAGGTAACATTCACAAGATGCCCTCGTCTTTCTCTACCCCTCCCTCGCCCTTATTGTTTCCCAACCGGTCCAGACAAGTGTTAGGACCAAATCTCTTTGAGCAAACTAAAAGGGCTAAAAGTATGAATATTTTTTAAAAATTTATTATTGTAACATTGTTACACATTTAATCACAGGACTGGTCCAAACTTATTGATTGTAGTGTAACTGAGTTGTTTATTTACCGCGCGTGTCCATCGTGTCAGAAGGTCATGACATGTGTGTGTGTGTGTGTTTCTAGTACTTATACAATGTCACGTGAGACGTGTTGACTTTGTCCTGCTATCTCATTTAAATAAAGCCACGATATTGGTATTCTAGTAAAGTTCTTTCATGACATTGATATAATTACATTTATTATAAACTTTTGTTTTATTAAAATGATATTTTTTATCAAATATATTTTTCTTTTTTTCGTTTAAAATAGACCGAATTCCGACCAAATTTTGGAATATTTATTTATACATCTCGTGCGCATCATTTCTGCGAGTTTGTATGTGTGTTTGTGTGCACTTCCGGTGTCTAGTCGGTGTTGCGCTCAGCAGACGACATACATCCCTATCAGATGGCCGGCTTAATGAGCGCGTTAGAGAGACAAGCGCGGGCAGATGACAGTGAGGCCAAGGGACAGAGCCGGTGATTGGATGGCGGGTTATTGCCCTTGACAATATTGCAGATTTGTTATTACCGCTCTGACCATCATTATCACTGTAATTCTCTTTAAGTTTTATACACGGCAGTGTAGGGGAAAGACAACTCGAAATGTGATCGTTGGGATAAACCTATTTCAAATATTAAAACGCATATATACGTATATACACGTACAGAGAGAGAGAGAGAGAGAGACAGACAGAGAGACAGAGCTAGAGAGAGAGACAGAGATAGAGAGGGAGAGAGAGAGAGACAGAAAGACAGAGATAGAGAGGAAGAGAGAGTAAGAGAGAGACAGAGAGAGAGAGAGACAGACAGACAGACAGAGAGAGAGTCAGAGAGATAGAGAGACAGAGATAGAGAGGGAGAGAGAGAGACAGAGATAGAGAGGGAGGGAGAGTAAGAGAGAGAGACAGACAGAGAGAGAGAGACAGAGATAGAGAGAGAGACAGAGAGACAGAGATAGAGAGAGAGAGAGAGTCAGAGAGATAGACAGAGATAGAGAGGGAGAGAGAGACAGAGATATGCAGAGAGAGAGAGACAGAGAGAGACAGAGAAAGAGAGAGAGATAGGCAGAGAGAGAGACAGAGAGAGACAGAGAGAGAGAGACAGAGATAAAGAGACAGAGATAGAGACAGAGAGAGAGACAGATAGATACAGAGAGAGAGAGACAGGGAGAGACAGGTAGAGAGAGACAGAAAGAGAAAGAGACAGTCATACTTAGAGACAGAGAGAGAGACTGAGAGAGACTAAGAGAGAGATATAGAGAGATCAAAGCAAGGTTTTTAAAAAAAACGGTACTATGTTATGTAAATTTCGAGACGGTGCCATAGAATACAAATAGAGATTTGCAGACAATTATTCTCAGCCTGGAAAATGATGAATTAAGAACCTAGCTGATTAAGTCTGTGTCCAGTACTAATGTTAGTTTGAGGTACTGATGTTAGTGAGAAGCAGTGATGTTAGTTTGAGGTATTGATGTTAGTGTAAGGTATTGATGTTAGTGTGATGTATTGATGTTAGTTTGAGGTATTGATGTTAGTTTGAGGTATTGATGTTAGTTTGAGGTATTGATGTTAGTGTGATGTATTAATGTTACCGTGATGTGTTAATCTTAGTGTAAGGTATTGATGTTACCGTGATGTATTGATGTTACCGTGATGTATTGATGTTACCGTGATGTATTGATGTTACAGTGAAGTATTGATGTTAACGTGATGTATTGATGTTAGTGTGAGGAATTGATGCTACCGTAATGTATTGATGTTAGTGTGATGTATTGATGTTACCGTGATGTATTGATGTTATCGTGATGTATTGATGTTAGTGTGATGTATTGATGTTAGTGTGATGTATTGATGTTAGTGTGAGGTATTGATGTTACCGTGATGTATTGATGTTAGTGTGATGTGTTGATGTTAGTGTGAGGTATTAATGTTACCGTTATGTATTGATATTAGTGTGATGTGTTGATGTTACCGTGATGTACTGATGTTACCGTGATGTATTGATGTTACCGTGATGTATTGATGTTAGTGTGATGTATTGATGTTACCGTGATGTATTGATGTTACCGTGATGTATTGATGTTACCGTGATGTATTGATGTTAGTTTGAGGTATTGATGTTACCGTGATGTTGTAATGTTAGTGTGATTTATTGATGTTAAAAGTTTGAGGTATTGATGTTAGTGTGATGTATTGATATTAGTGTGGTGTATTAATGGTAGTGTGATGTATTGATGTTAATTTGAGGTATTAATGTTAGTTTGAGGTATTGATGTTAGTGTGATGCATTGATGTTACCGTGATGTATTGATGTTAGTGGGATGTATTGTTGATATCCGTGATGTATTGATGTTAGTGGGATTTATTGTTGATATCCGTGATGTATTGATGTAACCGTGATGTATTGATGTTACCGTGATGTATTGATGTTAGTGTGAGGTATTGATTAAGGTATTCTCTTTATTTCTTATATTTTCTTCTTTTTTTCACCAATCTTTCGTCCACTTCTCTCTTGCTTTCTCTTTCTACGCCCGTACATATTTACTTTCTCCGATTCCTCTTTCATGTTCACACTCTCTGCCTCTTTCTCTTCACTCTCTATTCCTCTTTCATTTTTGCTGTAATGTTTTTTTTTTGTTTGCTTTCAAACGCTCTCTCATCTATTCTCTATTTTCTTTTTTTTGTTTCTCTTGATTCTCTCTTTTCTTTTTTTTTAGTTTTTAGCTATCTTCCCTCTTGTCCACTCTCTCTCTCTCTCTCTCTCTCTCTTTGCTTCTCACTGTAACCTTCTTCCCACCTCCCCGTCTCTCTCTTGATACAGTTTTCAACCTTAAAAAAAATGTGTACAAAAAACCCAACACTTGTATCATACCATACATTGCCTGATCGTATCTCTCTCATTAGACCGTCATAGGTTTTTCTAGGTTTTTCTAAGTATCTTGAGATCGATAGACATTAGGCTTTATTCCAGCTACACTCTGCCTTGTAAGTACAGGACAAGTGGACTACTCAATGACTAACAAAAAAAAAACTATCGTGTGTTTCGGTCCATGTATGTATGTGTATGTTTAAACCTGTGTGTGTGTGTCTGTGTGTGTTATGTTTGAACGGGATTGTGTTCTAGCCAGCACTCGCTTTTAAGAGTTGTAATGGATTTCTCGATTAATTATTCATAAGCTGAGAATCTAAAAGATAAACAACAAATTATCTGTATTATGTGTCCTTGACATGAGAGCTGGGTAGTACATATACTATTACTCAATTTTTGCTGTTGCTCTAACAACGCTGATCAGTTTAGCATTTGAAAATTGGTTTTTAAAATTTACAACAAAAGGGGTCTTGTTTTAAATGTAAATTCGAAATAAAAGGAGGAAATTTGAAGTCAGAAGTAAATTGTTTGTGTAAATATTGGTGTTACATGATGAGGCTGCCTGGACGCAAGGACGTGTCATGTGTGCTTCGGGCTGTTGTTAGAATGGTTCCGAGTTCAAACCTCTAGGAGGTTTCAAAACGTGTACAGTGAAAACATAAGAACCAAACTTTGTTACACCTATGATTCCTTCTGTCTCTGTTTCTTCCTGTCTCTGTTTTCTTCCTGTGTCTTTTTTTCTTCCTGTCTCTGTTTCTTACTGTCTCTGTTTCTTCCTGTCTCTGTTTCTTTCTGTCTGTTTCTTTCTGTCTCTGTTTCTTCCTGTCTCTGTTTCTTTCTGTCTCTGTTTCTGCTTGTCTGTTTCTTCCTGTCTCTGTTTCTTTCTGTCTCTGTTTCTGCTTGTCTGTTTCTTACTGTCTCTGTTTCTTCCTGTCTCTGTTTCTTTCTGTCTCTGTTTCTGCTTGTCTGTTTCTTACTGTCTCTGTTTCTTTCTGTCTCTGTTTCTTTCTGTCTCTGTTTCTGCTTGTCTGTTTCTTACTGTCTCTGTTTCTTCCTGTCTCTGTTTCTTTCTGTCTCTGTTTCTGCTTGTCTGTTTCTTACTGTCTCTGTTTCTTCCTGTCTCTGTTTCTTTCTGTCTCTGTTTCTGCTTGTCTGTTTCTTCTTGTCTCTGTTTCATCATGTCTCTAAAAACAGAAGTAGAGAGAGAGAAAAGAGAAGAGGAAAAGAAAGAAAGAAAGAAAGAGAGAGAGAGAGAGAGAGCAAAGGAAAGCGAAAGAAAGAACGAAATAGATTGAGAGAGAAAAAGAGAGAGAAATGGGGGGGGGTAAGAGAGCAATAATATTACATTTACGTCACTTGAGTACACTTCTGATTTTTAAATTTATATAGAAAATAAACAATGTGTTTTCACTTCCAGAAACAACGGTAAACTTCCAACAGAACTAATAATAGATTAGGGAGTTACAAAAACGGTGGTGGTCTTTTCATATGAAAGATTCTGATTCTTTCATATCTTTCGGAGAAGCTAGTTTTAGAGGGGGGCTTCAATACAAGCGAAGACAATAACCAGGGTCGGCTAAGTACAAGCTTCATGTTAAGTCTGCTTTGTGAATGTGCCATTGAAACTATGTTGTTTCGTGTGTTGCTAGTGTTTGTTTAAATCTCTTCACGACTTCTGCTTCAAGGCCAGGGTTACAGAATGTTTATTTCTAAAAAAGGAATTTTGTTATTACTACCCTTTAAACGAGGATATTCGGCATTAAGCTCAATATTGTGACGACAGATATTTTTACTGAACAGACCACAATGTATTGTTCACACACACATCTAGTGCAACAACCATCAAGGATTCTCTTTTCAATTTGCTGCTTTATAAAATGTTGACATCCGTATCCGATGGTCTTTAGTTCGAATCCCAATTGGGGCTGTGATTTAATTTCTGTATTTCACTGGCTTGTTGAGTTGGTGATGTCGAGCAGACGTAAAGTGCAGGCGTAAGGTGTGTGTGTGTGTGCATTCTGCTCAGGTCACGTGAAATACTAAACTAACGTGGAGCCAGTACAAAGATGTGAGTTTAAAACACTTTTCACCCCCCCCCCTCCTCCTCCAAGCAGTCAATACTAAGCTTGAGCTTTTCTTTTTCCTGCAAATTTTGTAATAAACAAAACAAAACAAATACATAACCATAATAAAACCAGATCAAAAAACAAAACAAAACCAAAAAAAAAAACAAAGCAAAAAACAAAGCAAAATAAAAAACAGAACAAAAAAACAAAAAATAAAACAACAACAACAACAAAAAAACAAAAAAAAAAACAACAACAACAACAACAACAACAACAACAACAACAACAACAAAACAAAAAAAAAACAAAAAAAAACAACAACAACAACAACAACAACAACAAAAAAACAAAAAAAAAAAAACAACAACAACAAAAAAAAAAACAAAAAAAACAACAACAACAACAACAAAACAAAAAAAAAAAACAACAACAACAACAAAAAAACAAACACAACAACAACAACAACAAAACAAAAAAAAACAAACGCAACAATAAAACAAACCAAATAAAAAACAAAACAAAAAAAAAAGAGCAACATTATCAAAATTAAAAGTTTTTGTTTTTTTTGTTGAAACAACTGTCTATATAGTAAATAACATTAGAACATAATTGGACAAGGTTGACCGAGTTACTTTCCATATTCTGCTGATTGATTTTTTTTTTACACATTTTATTCTCGCCCACTGTTAAAAAAAAAAACAACCTTCATAAAACTTGTATAAGATACAACGGTTTCTACTCAATACTAATTGCGTTTAATTGTCCTAAGCTGAGTCTCTAATTTTGTATATATATGTAGTAGTGAGGCGCCTTCACTTTAATTTCCACCTGATTGAATGTACGTGTGTAAACAGAAAGGGGAGGTGACTCCAGCGTTGTATAAAGCTATAACTAACGGCATGCTGCCAGTGTTCTATATACAAGTTTTATTCCAATTAATGTAATGGAAGGAAGTTGGTCATATGAAACTTTCCAATGATGTTTGGACTATGGAATCTTTTATAGAACCAGACTATAAAAGAAGTCAAATTAAATGTTGATGTTATTAAAGTAATGTATAGGCAAGTGAGGTCACGCAAGTCCGAGTTGAATTTCATCAGTTGGTTTATGTTTCGTCCTCTCAAGTTTGATAACGAGTCTGCTTACTATATATGATCTGAACTGTGAAGTTTCCAAATCTGAAAGCTCTCCAGATTGAAATGTGAAGTTTCCAAATCTGGCAGTCCTCCTGATTGAACTGTGAAGTTTTCAAATCTGACAGCCCTCAATATTGAACTGTGAAGTTTTCAAATCTGACAGCCCTCAATATTGAACTGTGAAGTTTCCAAATCTGGCAGCTCTCCAGATTGAATTGTGAAGTTTCCAAATATGTCAGCTCTCCAGATTGAACTGTGAAGTTTCGAAATCTGTCACCTCTCCAGATTGAACTGCAAAATTTCCAAATTTGGCAGCCCTCCAGACATTTGTTTTCTAAAGTATCTTGCGGCCAACATTTCTTTGGCTTCTCGATAGAAGTATGCAGCTTTCAAGGACATTGTTGGCATTCTTTGG